>NW_010333709.1:88487-94741 GCF_000700745.2 Antrostomus carolinensis
TGCTTCCATTGCAAGTACCCCTAGCAAAGGTAAAGGGAAGCAGTATTTTAGGGGGGAAAAAAATTGAGAACATTCAGGTGCCCCCCCAATCTCTTATGTTGGAACTGACTGCACTTTCTCTTTTCATCAGTAGTTCTTATTTAAAAGAAGAAAACAGGAAAACCAAGATTTAACATTTGATCCTTACCGGCCTCTTGTTCTCGACTGGAGCTTCGGGCATCTCTACTTGCCAGTATTGGTTTGCCATAACGAGCTGCAAATTGGCGTTCAGTACCCAAAAATCCTGGCATAAGGAAGTCAAATAATGACCACAGCTCTAAGACGTTGTTCTGAACATAAAAGAAACACTTGTTAAATTATTTTCAAAAGTAATAAATAGTTACAAGTTACCAGAAACATTGCCATGAATATTTAAAACTGCCTGTAAGACACTACAAACATAACACTTCAACAGACTTTTGAGCTCCTGCAACTTGGTGACTTTTTCATCAACCTAAGTTACAGGAAGACCCGTACACACACTTTAACATATAAATGTACTTTCTACGTGTCTTAAGCCATAACCTGACTTCTCCCAGACAACAAAACCCAGGAGATACCATTGGCCTTAGTTCTGGATGAGACAGATACTCCACAGAAAAGTCATTAGGACAAAGCCCAAAATCTGGAGTTCTCAGAGTCAAGTTTCTTGCTATTTTTACTAGAGGCACAAGAAAACGCTCTCTCTCCTTCCCTGCCCACTACTTAAAGAACAAATGGCAGAGAAAGTCTTGTTGCCAACTTTTGAGCCCCATTAGTACCACAGATCCTGCACTCATTCCCCTACACATGGCCATACTGGGAAAGGAAAAAGATGTAGTTGCAAGCATTTAGCAGTGAAAGGCTTTTTTACAAAGTATACTTTGAACAAGACAGCTCTGATAAAAAGCACAATAAAATGGACTGCAAAATAGATCTCTCTTGTGTGTTTTCTACTAACCCAACTCCTTGCGGAAAAAAGAAAAGCAGTTACCTGGATTGGTGTCCCAGAAAGAATTATCCTGTAATTGGCAGTCAGCTGTTTTACTGCTTTTGACAGCTTTGTTTTTCCATTTTTTATTACATGGCCTTCATCAAGAATGCAGTAATTAAACTTAATATTTCTAGAAAAGAAGAGTGTAGACTTAAGTAGCATTTAAAATTCTATGCTGCTAAAAAACTCAGAAAACACACCAATTCTTACCTGAAGAAGTCAATGTCATTTCTCACAACATCATATGAAGCCACTATGAGATTATGTCTTTTCACCTGGTGTTGTAGTCTTAAGAAAAAAAGACATCATAACTAAAATGTTCTTTACATATGTTATTTCAGCCTTTAAAGGTATCAGGATAAGTTCTACCATGCCCACAAACTATGGTTCAGTAGTAAAGTGAACCGCAAAATTCTGTGTGTGATTTACTCCACCCAAATCACAAATGCAAAATACATTACCTTGCTCTCTCAGTAGGAGGTCCTGTATAGTGCAAAGGATTAAGATACTCTTTTGAGCAAAATTTTCCCACTTCATCCACCCAGTGTCCTGTGAGCGTAGGAGGGCACACCACCAAGGAGGGAAGAGGAACACTGTCCACCAGTTTTGTTCTTGCATATTCCTGAGCCCTTTAGGAATATCAAAACAAGTTCAAAAAAAATTGTTTTTCACAGAACAGTTGAGGTTGGAAGGGACTTCTGGAGGCCATCTGGTCCAACCCCCCTGCTCAAGCAGAGCTAAGCCACCTACAGCCAGTTGCCCAGGACTATGTCTGGAGTCACTGCCATAGATCAAAGTCTTTAAGAGAGAATGTTATTTGTTTAAACTTACCTGAGGCAATGATCACCTGCAAGAATGCAAATGGATTGTAAAGTTTTTCCTAAGCCCATGTCATCACAAAGAATTCCATGAAGTTTGTACTTATTGAGAAATGCCAGCCAGTTCACTCCATCCTGAAATTGGAAAACAAAGAGTGCCTCAGAAGGAAAAAACAGCTTTTGGCTAGTGAAGCTTCACTTCACACATCTGTATGTGCTATCATCCATCAATGCCAAGCTATGAGCTTGCTTCCCACTGTAAATGCATCCACTACAGCCAATTCACTCAAAGCAGAGGGGAATAAAGGGAGAAGCATAAGTGGCCAAACAGTACGAGGCCTGGCTTTGCAGTGATGAGCTGCCATAGTCAGCCTAAGCACAGCGCAGCCCATTGGCCATTCCCTGAGAAAAATTGACAAAATCCAGAGGGAAAAAATACCATTAAAAGAAAACCAGCATAAATGGCATGCATTACTTAATTTGTTCTCCTTTACCCAAGAGTCCAAGATACACACTGCATAGCTAAAAACAAAACAAAAACCCCACAAGCAATAAAACCTCAGCACCTGAACAACTCCTACCCTTCCATTAAGTTGTATCAGATTGGAACTTACTGCTCTTTTAAAATAAAAGTATAAGCTGTTACCTGCTGATATTTTCTTAGCTCTGCTTTGATTGGTACTGGAATTTTATAGTTTTCCAGTTTTTTTCCATCCAATAATTGCTCCAGAAAGTGACGTTCTTTAGCTTTCATTTGGATTAATTCTTCAGACATGTTTGGTGGATCTGGTATGCCAGCCTAGAATAATATTTTTAAAGCTTGTAAGGGCTACAATACTTAATTCTTACACAGACACTAAGAAATAAAACCTCCTAATAGCTTTGACATTTAAAACAGATGGCAAAGATCTGCAATCTTCTCAATTGTATAAATCCAAAGTCAGCACTATACTTGTTTGATTCCTTGCAGATCAACTCATCCAGGATTGCAGGGTGCAAAAGACAAATTCTGCCCTAAAGGACACACTGAAAAGCTTGATACAATCACACAGAAGAAGGGAAATCCTGGTCATGCTTGTAAGATTTCACACAGATTGAGCTATCCTCCCTCTAATCAGAGAGTTTATCTGGCTGGCTAGGGAATCCTTTGACACCCACTTCTCCTTAGTCACTATCTACCATCCAAAGTTAGATGCATTTTTCTCCTACAGACATTAGCAGAATTAGATCTAAAGTGACACTGAAATCCACAAGATGAATTCAAGAAGTTTGAAACTATTGGGAAAAAGAAAAACAAACTCCTCCAGGTTTGTAGGAAGCCAAAGTCTGCTGCTAGGTACTTCCCACACCAGGTCAGAAGCCCCAGGAAGCTATCTGGGGACCAAATATGCTCTTTCTTGCTTCCTAATAATACACAGTAGCAAAAGAAGCACTAATATTTTTCATCATCACATCTGTCATCCCAGTTTTCTGGGCCACCTCCACCTTTAGTTAGCTTTACTCAAAAACCCAAGTTATTAATCACTTAAGGAAAACTCCTAGGTGAGATAAAAACTTTATCAAATGAATCCACCATTTATGTGGTTAATAAGGAAGAGGGAAAACTAACCCAGATATCAGATGCTAGAAGTGCTCCAATAAGGTATTTAAGTACATACACACACACAGACAACAGCCTACTTGTTCAACTGCTCTTCCTACTCTCCCTTTTAAAAGAACCAGTTAGTTTGGTTCAAGTATATTGTCAATTTGTAGCATGATTGCTTATCAATAAAACAGGACAAGTTAATTTGAACCATTTATCTTACAATCCTTCTCTCCATCATATTTTAATTTTTATGGTTGAATGAATAATGAAATTGAGAATAAAGACACAGGAAACTGAGCACAGCTAAGTTATACCAACTTGTTTATTGCTATTGTTTTCAATTCCTCACAATTAGAAACCAACACAAAAATACAGATTAGAAACTCCAAGTTTATTCAGAGTTCTATCACTTTTACTTAACCCAGCAGCTGAATTCAGCTCTTGCATTTTAAGTAGTATCTACAATGCCAGCACTAAACAGAACACTAGAAAGACTGTTTTGTTATAGAACTTTAAGTCATGCCTCAGGGACATGAAATTGACAGAATGGAAAGGTTTTTCCTGTTTTAATAATACCACTGTAACTACTGAAAATGGTAAGAGTTTATCTTCTGAAATGATCTGCAAGGGTACCCTAAAAAGTCTTCCCATTTAAAAAAAACCCCATAAAACACCACTCCATAATTTTTTCACACAAAGTATGTGTGAAACTTTGTCTACGAAAGCTTGATACTAAAGTCATTTCAATCTCAAAAGAGTGATCCTTAATAAAGCATTTCCCCATAAAAAATCTATTTCCCTAAGTCCCTATCAATCTACCCCCTATTTCCACTGAGATGACTCCAACCCCTCTACAGTCATGAATTTAAATTCCTTGTTTGGCTTAACATTTCAAATTGCTGGCATTCAAAAGACTGTCCCACAGCAATACTGGTATTTTATCTCATTCTTAATCTACTTCATTTGAAGTTTGTGTATTTCTAAGTTTGCATATTTAATGTAGTTCAACATCTGACGCTGAACTCCCTTAACTGGAAAGGGAAGTCTTAGGGGAGTTCTTGAGTAACTACAGAAAAGAAATATGAACTGCTCATGCATATGTATGCAATTAATAAAACAAGTATTCTACATTTTTAAAAGATGCTCACTGAATTCTATTAAACTAGCTTTAAAAAAAAAAATCTAAGCTATATTTATTCCATAGGACTGTATTTAGATGCATAAGAAGGGCACTGGGGGGAATGGCATTGGAATGAACAGTAACATGCCAGAAATTCATTTCTACGTTGCTCACTTTCAACTTTTTCAACATTTCAGTGTAAGCATACAGAAAGTGCTCCACTTAAGGAAGATTGCTAGTTATCAGATTCTAAGGTTCTATTATGCTAAATTAAAAACTGAGATAATGAAAGATACTAAACCCATTAAACTGACTTTTTTTTTTTTCATTAGAAATAAGCAGATAAATTCTGAACTATCTTCTATTACCATCTGGTGGCAATAGTAAGTTAGAAGCCTTGTAATCCTTGAAGTGCAATACTAGAAAGTGTCCGACTTATGCAAATTGTAGGAGGGGAGAAAAACTGAAGCAAGTATGTACTGATTAAACACTACTATATCACAATACATATAATATGTTGCCCAAAGCTGTAGGGGGGGGCTTTTTGATTTTAAGAGCTAAGAATAGGTAACTGTACTTATCTCCACACTATTTTCTCTTACTGCTATTTCATTTTTCCCTTTTAAATCAGTATTGCTTTTTTATGCATTTCTCTTGGCCACACACACAATACCACACATGCCTAGGGAGAACACACATCTATCTCCCAAGACTTTTGAGCCAAAACTGTCAAAAACAGCATTACACACAAAACTAATGAATATATACTTTAACTTCACGTATGCAGTTGAAATAAGTTTCTTATAAAGACAAATTTTACTTTAACAGTAATTTAGAAAATTACTAAGAGAGGGTCCAATTTTACGTTATAAAGGATACAACTTAAATTACTTGATACAGACTCGACATCTATAAAAACAGTTACTTATTCAACATTTAATAAGTCAGAAGCTTGGACTTTGTGGTTGGTGAAAAAGGGGATACAGGACAGTTCACACACTCAGTATACTTACAACTTGAGCTTACCTCAAGAGGCATTAGTCTAATTAGCGTTGCAAAGCACTGAGTAGCCATAAAACGTACACTGTCTGTCTGATCACTCATTCTACCCAGAACTGGAACCACTAGAAGAACAATGTATGGAACAATACCGACATCCAGCTGCTCCATTACACCTGAATCAGTTATTAAGGAAATAGTTTTTAAGGAAATAGTTTTTACCAGTTCAGGATTGTGGAAGAAAGAAAAAAAGTCTGATCTACCCAGCTACATTTAGCTCAGTTCTGACAGGTCCACTGGGTTACTCCTCAGCTAGCAGCCAACACAGCCATTCACCCACTTTCCCCCCACCCCCAGGGGACAGGGGAGAGGACTGGGGGGCAAGGGTAAGGAAGCTTGTAGGTTGAGGTAAGAACAGTTTAATAATAGAAATAAAAGAAAACTTGAAATTATACTAATATTAAAATAGTGGTGATAAAAGTGTCAAAACATGCAAATGAGTGACACAGTGCAACTGCTCACCACCTGCCAACCAAGCCCGGCCGGTTCCCAGATAATGATCCCGGAGCAGCGATAATCCCGAACCAAAACTGCAATCCTGGAAGAGCGAGAGCCCGAGCAAAAGCCAGAGAGGCCAAAAGAGGAAGAACCCCTCACTAATATACTAGACATCACAGAATCACAGAACTTTAGGGATTGGAAGGGACCTCAAAAGAT
>NW_010333710.1:0-41048 GCF_000700745.2 Antrostomus carolinensis
TTTCCCTTGGAGGCCTCCCCTCGTCACCAGAGGAAAGCCCTGAACATCTCGGAGCCCTTTGCCGTCTCTGTCCCGCTGCGGGTATCCGCGGTCATCAGCACCAACAGCACGCCCTGCCGCGTGCCTGCCAAGGAGAAGCTTTCCCTCTCCAGCCTGGAGGAGCTGTCTTCCCTGGTGGCCGAGAGCACAAGCCCCTCTGCCCTGGAAGCAGGGACCCACACAAGGACAGAGCAGGTGCCAGAGAGGAAGGAGAAACAGCTGGGGCCCACCCTGCCAACGGCACCATCCAGAGGTAAAAGTGTGTTAAGGAGGGGGATGTGGAACCTCTGTCAGGCTACTGGAGGTGGCCTGCAGCTCGACAGCATGGAGCTTGCTCCAGCCTGCTCTTGCAGCTGGAAAGAGACCAAGCTATAGCAGGGTGGGTGTTGACGGTAGCAGGTCAGGTTGGTGGTCGTTGCAGTAATGAGACTGGGGAGGTGGGTGGCCTCCCAGCAACATCCTGTTGTGCGTGGAGGGAGGTCTTTAGCTTTGTTAGTTGGCATTGGTTGAAAGAGCACAACTTTGTCTCAGGGCACATGTTTTCAGTCACAAGTAGTTACGCCATTCATTTGTGTTTCTGATCCAGGCTCACACCCTGAGGAACTGGTGGCAGCCAGAAAACCTGAGTCCTCAGAAGCTCCACAGCCAGCAGCAGAAAATCAGGAGATGTTATGTGGGCAAAGTAGCTGCACAAGCAGCACCAGCAGCCCTCAGCAGTCCTCAGAGCAGAGTCCCGCCGTGGAACAAACATCAACCCCAGAGGTTCCTACAGGGCCGCTCCCTGCAGACAAGGCTGAGCAAGGACAGCTCAAGATGAAGGATGTCCCCTCAGAAGGCAACTGTGGCCAGCAGGAGATTGAGACAGCTAAGACAGAAGGCTCATGCTTAAGAGATGTGGTAAGGAAGAAAGCATGAGAAAAAAGATGATGGTGACTGGGAGGTTGTTTAAAGTTTCGTTGTGTGTCCGTAGTCATGAAAACTCAGTCTATGACCTAGGCATAGCAGGGTCAAGAACTGACCATGTACTGATTTAACTTCTGTCAACACCACCATGTTCTTTACAGAGCTACCGACTGTCCCATTTTGGTCTTCTTTTCCTGTAACTATACAATTGCAGTCAGTACAATCTGTCTGCTCTGAAAATCTCCAGATGCAAGACTGTCCGGATGTCTGAGTATTTTGACCCATGGTCTCTGAATTCCCCTGCTATTTTTACTGTCCCATTTGTCCTGGACAGCCTGAACAGTCCTTTTTTCTTCCATTCTCTAATTTTATTTTTTTTAAATTATTATTATTTTTGCCTCCTCTGTATCTCTAGCAGAACTTTTTCACCGAGTATCTTACAGCGATACTCATCTCTAGACAGCTATTTAAAGATCTGCTGGCATAGCTCCTTGAACAGATTATTCATTCCAGTTTGTGTGTGATTGGGGAATGCAGATCCTCTGGCAAGGCCAAGTGAGCCTGAATGGGAAGAGCTGAGAAACAGGCTGAGACATTCCAGCTACTCATTCACCTCGCTCTTTCAATACATCTGTCCAGGCCTCATTTTGGCTGCACTTCGGATCTTCTCCTCCATGTACTCATTTGTTTATAGACTAATTTCCTTCCCTGGACTGGTAGCAGTTTGCATGTGTATATTCCTGTACTCATGAGTGTGTTCATCCAGGAGCCTGTCTATTGTAAGAGCGCTCTTTGAGGAAAATGGAGGGTTATTTGCTTATAAGTTGTAAGCTGACAGGTCATGGCATTTCTTCTCTTTTTCAGACCGAGGAGGACCCTGTGAATGCCCTTCTAGAACCACTGTGGCCAGAGATACAGCAGGAACTGAAAATTATTGAACCTGAAGAGGAGCTCTTGCTCTTGCCACCAGCTGTCCCCAAGACAGGCCAAATTTCTGAATCTTCTTCTTCAGTACAAACAGATAGTTTTTCTTCTGTCTCAGGGCAGAGTTCAACACTACCTGAGCAGAAATCTGCAAGCAAAACACCACAGACAGCAACTCAGGTGCCTTTATTTGGTGCCACCAGCATGGAACAACAAGACAGCCTCCAAAACTGCCAGTCTGATGTGGCTGCACCACAGAGCTGTGCTTCAGCCCTACCCAAACTGGGTACTCTTCTAACTGTCACAGCCGCTTCAAAGAACCACCACCAAGTGGTGGAGGACAGCAGGAGAGAATGTCTTACTCCTCCACTGGATTGGAAGCTTCATAGACAATCAGAATTTAATGAGGTTGCCCCGGGTGATGAATTTTCTTGTTCCAAAGGAGCATGTCCAGAGTCAGGGAGAGAAAAAGATAGCACGTGCCAGCTGCAGAAGGAAAAGGATGGTCTTACCAGCGTCCACACTCAGAGGAAGAAGCCTGACATAATGTCTGCTGATGAAAGGGACACATTCTCCTCCAAGGCGCTGAGTGGAGCTGGAATCCAGGAGCTGAAGGAGGGCAATGCTGTTAGCAGAACTCAAGATGCTGGTGACCAGGATGATGAGGACACCTGGACAGATAATGTGCAGAGTTTAGAACTTGTGGAGCCGTGGGAGGATCACCAGTGGGTTACAAGCCCACTCCATTCCCCGACCTTTAAGGACATTCAGGAGAAGATGACACAGGGGTTTCAGCCACAGAGCCAGAAAGCAGAGCCAGGCCTTTCTCTTAGACCACGATTCAGTCGCAGCCTCTCCCTAGACAGTAAAGATACAGTGATGAGTCTGTGGACTATCCCATTCTCATTCAGAGATGCCTCTGACCAGCAGCAACCATGCAATGACATTCTACCAGTGATCTGTAAGCTGCCCAAAACACAACCCATCTCCTCCTCTAGCTTGGGCAAAGCTAAGCAAGATGAGAATGGCACAAGTCCTCCAGAAGAACCTTTGAAACCTGAGAAGCTCAGGTATGCCCTCAGCAGAGAGGAAGGACTAGCTGAGAAAGAAGGACCCTCCAGAATCCCTCTTTCAGAGCCAGAAGAAAAGAAAGCGGATGTAAGCAAAGAAAACCCTTGGAGCTCAAAGCTTGAGCTGTCTTTACCATACCAAAACAGCCCAGGCAGTTCTTCACAGGTGAAGAATACAAAGGAGGAGTTTTCTATGTCTCAGGACACTGCCCTGGGAGGAGAGACTGTTACAAAAGCATTGTGCTCTGCCACTGAGTCACAGCTGAGTAATAAAGGTGAAGAAACACCTCGCAAAGTGAAGACTAGGCCATCGTCTCTCAACTTGGATTCACTCCTTCCAGCCCCAGATTTCTTCACATTTGAGAGCTTGTCCATGCCCTCTGCCCCTGGTAACCTCCTGTGTGGGCAGAAGGAAGTAAAAACCAGTGATTCTGTCCCATCCCTGCCAACTGCCTGCCCTGCTGCCAGTAAAGGCGTCCACTGGGGGTCTCATTTTAATACCCACATGGATCTAGACTTGGATTACCTGGCAGTGGCCCATGCCACCACTGGTCGTCGTAACTCTGCCCCTGTCAGCGTGTCAGCAGTCAGGACCTCCTTCATGATTAAGATGTGCCAGGCTAGAGCAGTGCCTGTGATACCACCTAAAATTCAGTACACCCAGATTCCCCAGCCCCTGCAAGCTCAGAATGCTGCTCTGCCAGCCGAGAAGAAGGAAGTGGAAAACAAGCACACCGTCAGACAGACTCAACGGGTGGCATGGAGCCATCTGGAGACCCCCAAGAGCCCATTGACAGAGAAGAAAGCTAAAGCAGAGAAAGAAAACAGTGACCCAGCTCAAAAGGACTCAGCCTGTCCTTGGCACAGCAGCCTTGGCTCTTCGCTGGAGTCATCTCAGTCCAGTCACCACCCTGCTCTGGATGCCCCTGTTCTGCGCCGAAAGCGCACCTCTGAGGGGGAGACAGCTGGAGATAACCCACAGTCCTCAAAGATGGAGAGACCATCAGGGTTCTCCAAGCCTTCCTATAGATCTAGGCCTGGGAGGCCCCAGAGTCTGATTCTTTTCAGTCCCCCTTTCCCCATTATGGACCACCCCTCCTCTTCAGCAGACTCCAGGGTGTTGTTATCACCCATTAGGAGCCCCACTCAGACCACCTCTTCGAGCCCCATTTGTGGTGATCTGTCTGAGACTCCTCGGACAACACCTGAGGGGGTGACTCTGCGGAACAAAATGACCATCCCCAAGAATGGCCAGAGACTGGAGACCTCTACCAGCTGCTTTTACCAGCCCCAGAGGCGATCCGTGATTCTGGATGGACGAAGTGGAAGGCAGATTGAATAGCAACTGCTTCTCTTATTCCTTTTTTGTGGTGGATGGGATGCGAGTGCCCAAGACCAACTCTGTTGCCATTTTGCTGTTGTTATAACTATTTTGTGCAAGATGGACCTGAATCCTTTACAGTTTCCTGCAAAGCATTTTACTACAGAGGGTCATAGTCTTTTTGTCTTGCTTTTCCTTCCCCCCTTGCCTAGTCCCTCACTGTGTGTTTTTTTGTAAGCCAGTCCCAGGGAACTTGCATTTCCTCATACTCATTGTCTAACAAGCCCCAGGAAAGTCTCATCCTCCCCCTAGAAAATAGGAAAAATAAATCTTGGTATAATTAGAAAACAGGGCTGGGAGGAAACACTGTTCCAAAGCACTTCAGCTCAGAGTGTAGGGGCACAACATCTGCTGAGGAGGTAAGTCCAGATGTTTGGGACCTCCTTCCATTGTTTCCCAGCCACCAGTGAAAGATCATGCCTATCCCTCTCTGTTGTTTGATTTAGTGTAAATAAACAGTGCAGGAGGCTGGGGATAGCTGAGGAGGAAGGTGAAACTGGCACGAGCAAGTCACACAGGGTGTGAGATACCCAGGAATGTTCCAACATACAACCTGAAGATGCTGCCTCCAGCTCTGTCATTAAAGATGTGCTCTTTCCAGCATGTGCAATGGCTGGAATGAAAGTAGCTGTACAGGAAATGTCTAGTTGTTCTTTTATTCTTCCAAGTCCAGCTCATGAGTTTTGTTGTGGTCAGCCACACCTTCCTTGAGCAGACAAGATCTGTGTGACTGGGGAATAAGTGTGTAGCTGGTTGTCCAGCGGCAGAGATTTCTCAGGCTGGTATCAATGAAAGCAAATTTATGGTCATAACGAAGGCCAGTATCAACTATTTTCATCATTGCTTAAAGCCAGATGACACCTCTGCAACTATCTCCATCTGTGCTCCACACTGTCAACAGCAAATAAAAGCAAGAGTATCTTCCCATCTGCATGTCCTTGGGCTATTGCCCTCTTGCACCCTGGCTGACATATCTTTGACCCTTGGTCTTTCATTGCCACTGTGTGGCATGTCCCCAGGTGCTTCTTCCTCTTTTAAACTTCCTCTCCTTGTGATTTCGTACTGTTTTTTAGAGAGCATGG
This sequence comes from Antrostomus carolinensis, assembly GCF_000700745.2. Lineage (NCBI taxonomy): Eukaryota > Metazoa > Chordata > Aves > Caprimulgiformes > Caprimulgidae > Antrostomus > Antrostomus carolinensis. The sequence goes on from NW_010333710.1 coordinate 5,400, forward strand.
CTGGTTGTCATCTCCCTGCACCTCAATGCTTTCAAATTGATTAAGAGTATGGTGATGAGGATGATTTGTGGGACTGCAGAACAATCATGAACAATATCCTGAGAGGGGGATTTGAAGTGAATTAAACTCCCTCCTAAAAGGCTCTTATTGTTCCAGGCAAATATATGTTCATATAAGCAACAGCTGCCTCGGGAATAGAATTAAAGCTTCCTTATAAAGCCTCTAACTCTATATTAACCGCAGGCTCATCTATTTCCTGGTATATGACTGTGGTACAGCCCGTGCTGTCTCTATGATTTAAATGTCACAAGTGACTATGGAGGAGGTGGGAACACAGGTGTTGCTGCCAGTGCTGAGATTGTCCCTGTAATGGTACTTTTTCAGGGGCCATCGTTCATGGAGATGTCTGAGTTGGTAGGCCCTTGGATGGGTGTTATAGGTTAAGCAGTAACTGAGCATCTGGTAGGAAGTGCTGTAGCCACCACGAGGAGTGTCAGTCAGAATTTCCCAATGGATATATTTTTAGGGCTTTTCCTGTTAGCAAACTCAACCTATAAGCTCTTGGTCTGTACTGAATGTGTCACTTAATTAGTGTCATTGTGGCTGGAGGGTCCAGAGGCTGTACAGTGCTTTCTCTGCACAGTTTGATTGCTAAAGGGAAGATATGTCAGAATACTTTTGAGAAGCTCTGGGCCCACAAATGCAAGGAATGTATCTTCAGTAGAATGCTCTCCTGCCATATCCAAAGGGAGTGTGAAAAAACAAGAGGGCTTTTCCTTGTCACCACTTGCAGTCTTTGATCCTCCCCATTGTCCTCCTCACCTGTGCAATCACACCATATAAGAGGAAACAGAGCAGAGTTTGTGCTGTCAGTTTTGTTGAGAAAGAATATTAAACCAGACAAGAGCCTGGAGTTCTTGTTCAGGTCCATGTTCTCTCATGGATGTCAGCCTATGCTTTACCTGGGCAAGCTGTGGACGGCAGGTCCAGAATATGCAGCTTCATGACAACTGTATTCTCCTCCTCCCGGATGATAAGACACCTGTGCAGCCTCTCATTAAAACTAGGGGATTGCCAGTCCTCATGGTTAGCACAGCTCTGCACTGCATTTACATAGCACCCAAATGCCTTTTTTACTGCCTCATGGGAAAGCTTTTAACCACCATGGGTGGTGTAATGGTAAATTACTTGGGAAGGTTTGATACAAGGTATTGTGGTAAGGCTTTACAGAACGTAAAAGTTGTGGAAATGATGCCCAGGTTTTTTTTGGCATCAACAAAATAGTTTACTTTAGGCAGGGATTTATATTCTCTCAGTTCCTAGAAGTTTTGACTGCTAAGGCATCTGGAACTGAGCCAATGAAGCTCACAAAGTAATATATCAAAAGAAAAAGAGAATGTGATTAAACCTTGGCACCTTAAAACCATTTTTTTTCTTTTTTTTTTCCTTCCCCCCCCTTCTTTATGCTCATATAAGCCGATCTATGAACAAGAAATGAGGTCTGGCAATTTGTATATAATACACTGTCTCAACTCTTAACAGCGTTCCAATAAGTAATAGCACTTTTATAAGTGATGAAGCTCCTGCAAGAGGAAATTACTAGAAATCTTTACTTAATATTAAAGATCAGCCTCACAGACTATAATTTTTAAAGATGTTTCAGAATTTGAACTCAGATCCTGGATTCTAATTAAGCAGAGATTCTGTAATGACATCTCTGTTTTGTAGCTCAATCTCATCTCTGTCTAGAATTTAACCTCCAGCCTTCAGCTGGTGCATCAAACTTCAAAGAGCCTGGCCAAGTTGGCTTCATACAGGCACATCACTGTAGCTCTATGGTCACAAGTGAACTTGTATCAAGAGTGCTGAGATAAAGCCCCAGATCCTGCAGAGTTGAGAGTACTTGTCTCATTGCAAGGTGCACCAGTGCTCAGGTGTCACCATTCCCAGCTCCACACTCAGGCTTCTGCAGAATTTTTAATGCTTGATGATGAATCCATGTTGTTACTGATAGTTGCAGTCAGCTTCAAGGACCAGAGCTTGATAGTTGGACAGAGCCAGAAGACAGAACCATCTCCCATCAAATGGTGCTGAGTGTGTGGTTGGAGCTTCTTGAGATCCAACTTTACTAAGCCATTCCTGAGGTCAGCTTCAGAGTTAGATCTGAAGTCATCTTTGCTTCAGAGCACTTAAGTTGTCCTCTACCACCCTGCAGTAGCAGACTGAACCTGAGACTGGAAAGTTAAGGATTTTGCAGTGGTACATTGTGGATACCAAACTCCTGCCCTCCAGCACAACCCTGAAACACAAATAACTTTAAGAAAGGATTTTGGGTTTTTTTTCCTTTTTTTTTTTTTTTTTTTTTTTTCCCTCTGAAGCATGATGGAGAGGGATAGATCAGATTTATGAGATGGGTCTGGCCTAGAATTTGAAGTTTTGTGTACAGGACAGCTAAGTTGGTTTTTCTTGGTATTACAGAAAAAAACCTTCTTAAACAGACTGGCACAACATTTGTAGCTCTACAAGGATCATTTCAGTACATTTTGATTCTCCTGAGAGTGTGAAGAGTGTAAAGGCTATTCCCAAGTTTGCAGATGGCCCCAGTCTCAGTCATGATATGGTATCACCAGGATATATTGCTTTTGGACTTTCACCAATGGGAGACAAATGGCTAAATGTCACTAATTCTTCCCATGTAGTCAGGGGGTTTGTGCAGCTTCTGTTAAGTGTAGCTCAGTGTGAAAGGGTTGGGCCAGCAAAGATGAGAATCCCCTGATAGAAAGGAGGGATGTGGATCAAGTTAGCTCATGTGGGAACTGCCTTATTGGCAGGAGATAAGACAGAAAGGAGGGTTGTATTTTACTTTATAAACTACATTCCTCTGGGCTGTCCATCCCATGCTATCACTTCAAAAAGATTGAAGCACTTCTTTTTTCACCTTTAGAGCTTCAGGGGAACTGAAGTCTATATTAGAGAGCGACCATAAAGCCCTGCAACATTTTTGCCCATCCAGAGTCCAAATGGTGCAATCAAAGTCTTTCTTCATTCTTTATGAATTCTGAAATGCCTGTAGTGGTGAATATTGTGTTAAATTTATATATATATATATATATAAAGAACATTCTATATAAATATATTAAAAAGGAAATGTAATTAAAATGAAGGAACTACCTAAATACAATCCTGCATATCTGTAAAACTTGGGCTGATGCACAGAACTGTTTTCTGCTGCAACTTCTGTAGCACTGAGGGTGCGAGATCAACTGGCTTTTTGTCCACAGAGGAGAAACTAATTAGTTCTGGCTAATTTGTGGTGGGCAGAAGGCCTGAATCTGCCTTCCTGAGCAGGATCTTGTCCTGGGAGAGAAGGAACGAGATCAGGGGGAGACCAGAGTGTAAGGACTGACATAGCTTTCCACCACAAGCTTCTCCCCAGTCCTTGAAAATGGAAACAGTCTACTGGAACATACATGTTATCTTTCAGACATGCCCAGGTTTTTCAGTTGTCCCTTCTGCTTCTCTCCATCTCTAGGGAAAAAAAAAAAAAAAAGTAATCTTTAGGGATGGGGAGAAGCTGTAACTGACCTCTATTTTGTTTAGCTTTTGCTTGCTCCTAATTGATGTAAAGGCTTGGTGATAATTAATTCTGCTCCATGCAAGGAATGGAAAGCTTGCCACTCAGTTCAACTGGAGATGGAGCTGGACTTTAAGAGCCCTGGAAAGAAAGGATGGCAGGAGGCAAAAGCTTCCTGAGGGCTCCATGCAGCAGCCCAGAACTTAGATCTTGTTCTTACAGGCACTGGTCCCCTTTAAAATATTATTTGCTGCCAGGTCAAGGGAAGGGCTGGAAGTCAGACACTGTGAAAAGGACTGTCCCCATCCCACTGGCCCTGGTTTGTGATTATTTCTCTTGCTAGCTCTGATGGATTGTATTTTTGTTAAGCTTTGTTCTCTGTGTGGACTTGCCTGCTTTTGTGCCTTATTGCTTCAAAAAAAGAAAGAAAAACAACAACCACAAGGAAAAGATGTTTTGCCAGGTCTCAGCCATGAGATTAAACTGGAGTTTTTATAAAAACAGACCTGTGCCCTAGTGATGTTTTGAAACACTTTCTTTTTCCTGGATTTGGTTTATGAATGCGGTGCGAATGCATTTGTCTTCCTCTGACATGGAATTTGAGCCCCTTTTTTGTTGTGTGAATGGCCAGGGCACTAAGCTGTGTTTCTCTGGGCTTTCACTGTGGGGATGAAGGTTAGGGCCTGATCACACACTTTGGAGATCCCATAACTGGAGGTTATGGGGGCTGCAGCTGCTCTGCAGCTCTGAAAATGAAATGAAGGATTAGAGACTTCTGTAGAATTATCATTATCTGAAATGCTCTAAAATTTCTGAGGGTAAAATTCATCTTTTTTCTTACCATTTCTAGTTCTACTAGGCTGAAGTTTCAGTGGTGCACAACCACATCCTCCCATTTATCATATCTCCTTCAGAATTCTGCCTTGCCTGTGATAATGTAGAGCAATGCTGAATAGAGTATGGAAATACTTTGGGATCCCAGTGCTTGCAGAGGGGAAGCCAAGCTGGAACAAGAGAATTAACTATGAAGCCTCTGGTGCACTGTGTATGCATTTCTATTGATTTGTAAAGGACAAGCAAGAACTTAAAAAGATTACAAATTAAGTTTCCTGGTTCTCTGGATTCTTGCAGTGCCATCATTGATTCAGTATCTGAGCTATAGCGTGGAAGTGAATATTATTAGTATCTTTCTGTTATTCAACCCTGGAAAAAAAGACAGGGGTTCTTGTGGTTGTAGCTTCAGTGAGCATACCTGCAGTTCAGCTTGCTCTTTGTTCCCCTTAGAAATCAGATGAATCATTAGGTTAAATGAAATACCTTTTTTTTCCTACTCAGCAGCTGAACTCAGGGCTTGACTCCCTTTTCTACCTCTTTCATGACTTCAGTTTCCCTTTAGGAAAAAGCCTGGGTTGTGCTTCCTGCTTACCATGGCAACTGGCACACAAAGTGGGAGAGAAAACCATGTCTGTTGAACTCTGGAATTGTTGTTAGTCATAGCCAATTATTAGTGCTGTATGAGAAACAGTATTTTTATATTCTTTGTGCCACAGAGTCTAGCAATGACTTGGCCATAAGACAAGCGGAGAATCTCAAACTGCCCCCCAGCATTCCCACAGTTATGAAAATCAAGCAAAAGGCACACGGCAGACCTGGTCATGCTCCACTCAGGACTGTGCGCTAAATCAGGGTGCTTAAACACGTGGAAGTGCTTGAACACAATTTCAGCCAATTCCTTTTGCCTACTTTCCCATCACTATGAGTTTGAAAGTCTGACTCAGAACATAGATCTGTGTAGGCTGTACTGGAAGCAACAGCTATAACAACTTGGATACTTTCAGCTAAGCCAAAACCGGGGTTAAGCAAGTTCCCAAACTGGCTGTTAACCAGGAAACAATCTAACCCAGTGCCAAAGAAGACTTGATACCGGTGTCGTGCATCATTCTTGCAGCATATGAGTCCACCAGCTGTGGAACACAGGACACATCTAGCTGGTATCCCACTGGATGGAGCTAATGGTCAACTGGCAGCAAAGGGAAGGCAGGCAGTGCAGGGAAGGAAATTTAGCCTGGTGGGGGAGACTTAGGCCAAGCTGGCACAAGGCACGAACAACAGCAAAAAGAACAAGATTATAATGGACAAGACAGAGAAAAGCAGTGAGATCTCTGACTTCATTTTCTGTGTGAGCAGGACAAACGTTTCAAAGAACATGTCTCACCACAAGGGTAAAGGATGAACAGTTTCAGAGTTAAGGATTACAAATTAATGGGAGCTCTGAAGATTAGAACTGGCCAAGTCACGATACCCCCAGAAGTTAAATGCAGTATGAGTGTTAAAACAAGAACATCTGGTTCACTCCATAACAAAAAAGGGTAGCTATTTTCTCATGTCTTAGTTGCAAACTGCAGTGCAAGGTGAACTACGTTTTGCAAACCTAGAAAATTCCTAGGAATTATGTGATGCACTTTTCTCCCATAAGCACATCTGCTACAGGGAGCACATATCTCTCTATAATTTAAATCCCTTATCTGAAAAGACCAGGAAATATTTGAATTCAGTGACAGGAAATGGTTTCAAAGAAAGCTTAGTAGCTGCTTAAGAATGAACTACAAGGAACAGGAACATGGGAATGACCAGAGCTGGAGAAAGGAGAATAACACACATGATGGTTATTAAACAAGGGAAGTCTTCAGATAAGTAAAACCTGAAAAGGAAGGAAAAAAACCAAACAAAACCAACAAAAAACCCAAACCAAAAACCCAAACCAAACCAAACCCAGACATAAGACACAGTTGAACCAGTTTGAAAAATATCAGTTAACTTCTTTCCCTCCTCCTTTGTAAGAGTCAGGCAGAAGTTTAAATCAGAAAAGACAGGTGCTCACAAACTGCTTTACTGTCCTTTTTTTTGTATTGTGCAATAATTTGCTTTAAACATTGTGGGTCAGACAGTGGAGGCAGAAGAGAGATGTAAAAAGACTGGGCTGGTTATTTGCAGGGATTATTTGAAGTGGGTTGGCTTTACCTTCTCCAGTGTCTGTCAGCCACAGTACCCTGTTAAAGGTGAGTGTTGCCTTGGGAAAAATAGAGAGGGAAGGTTTTCAAACCTGAATCCTGCATTCACTCACAGTCAGGAACAGCTCTGGGTAGCCAGAGCAGCTCACTGCCCACCACTTAGCTCTCTTGCAGAGTTTATCTCAACTAGTGAACATGCAAGAACTGCAGGTGACCTTGACCTACGCTGGAATTTCACTTTGCATGCAAGTTAACACAGTCAGAAAAACCCTCACCTTTTTTTTCCTGTTGAGGATAAACCCTCAGCAGTTATCCTCAACTCCTCACGCAGCAGGATCTCTTAAAGATAGATGCCTGAGATTACAGAGAGAGTTCTTGCAGGAGGTTCCCAGCATACCACACGTTGCAGAGGCTTTCCCCAGTTGCCAAAGAGGACAGGGCTGCCAAGGGTGGGAGAAGGAGGCTTCATTTATGAGCTAGTTTTAGGTCATACTTGGTCCCAATAAACATTTGCTTGGCACAAGTCCCTGTTTTAAGGAATGTGAAAAACTAGGATGCCAGGGCAGTGAGCATATATAAATAAATCATCTGAGTCAGAGGAGAGCAAATGCCACAGACAGCCTGGTGCTGGTTTTTGCAGTGAGGTGGGTAGCCAGATGTAAGCATGGCACATAGTGGGCATTGTACGTCATACACCAACCAGTGAGGTAAGGAGAAATAGGGCCTGAGAGAATCTGTGCAAAGAGATGTTATGCAGAAGAAGAAGTAGTGAGGGGAAAGGAGGAATGAGTAGGAAAACCTGCTGGAAAAATGGGGGGATGGCACAGAGTACACAAAGGTGACACACATTGCCTGGAGGAACAGAGACCTTCAGTGCTGGCCGCCACAAACATTTAGAATGTGAAAGACATCAGGTTGTGTCTGTGTGTGTACAGGAGGGGAGCAGCTGAGGGTTTGGGATTCTTGTTGGCTTGGAGACCGTGCTGCTCTGTCAAGTACGAATAGAGGATGTTTCTCAGCAAGACTCTGATTTCTCAGAGCTGGGAATATTACAATAAATTAATAATCTAAAAATACAGTTGGTAAATCTGTCAGAGAATTGAAACATGCTTTTTTTTTTGCCAGGAGGGAACTGTGAATATTCACACCTACAAAGGAGAAATACACAGAGCAAATCTGCAAACAAACCACACAGCTTCCACATGGAGAATTTTTTCTTCATCCTGTCTTAGTTCAGCAGTTTTTGTATATCTGTGCATGTTGCCTGCTCTGAAAACCGCATACATCCGTACCTTCAGGCAGTAATCCAAACAGCTGAGAATGAACAGGATTTTTTTACAAGCCTCAGCCAACATGTGAACCAGTTCACCACCATTCCTGTCATGGACTCCATCCCTTCCTCACCCTCCCCTGGCATCCCAGGTAGGGAACTTGCAGAGATTGGAATCACCCTTCAGAAGCTGAAAAACCAGAAAAAGCTGTGCAGGATTTTTCATGAGCCTGCTCAACATTATTCTACCATCAGTCCAGTCTTCTTCTTCCCCCTTAGTTCAGGTGCATAAAGCTGGGTTTTTCTGGATGCATTGTTTCATGCTTGGCACTTCTGCATAGATCCACCATTGCCCAGATCACTTGTTCATCACAGCTTTTATTTTTGTAAAACTTAAATCATAATGTGCCACATGAGGGAAAGACTCGAGAAGCAGAAAGCAAATTTGAAGAACGCAAACTTAATCGGCTTAAGCTGGCATTTGTGCAAGAGGTCAGTGGTATCACTTGCAACTGGTTGGAGCAGTTAATACTGCAATAGTATTTTCAAAGTAACTGCAGTTCCTCTTCTCCTGCAAAGTCCTGCAGCATTTTCTCTATATCGAGCATAGTGCTATTATCACACCACGTTTACATGTAGCAGGAAGGAAGAGACCTCTGGGTCTGAAGCAAACGACAAGAGAAGAAAAATATTTGAAATTACCTGCTTCTCTGGTCCTAAAGTTTCCAACAGGCCATATCTCCAGCCACATCTGTATGCAGAAGGCATTGCTAGTCTCTAGAAAGTCCCATAGCCAGTCCTTTCACCCTTTTGCAGAGTTACTTAAGTTTGAGAAATAACTTGAGCAAGAGACCTTTGCACAGGTGTGCAACTATCCACGAAGGCTACCCAAGGAAAACCCTTCTATGTTGCAGGGACCTGTTTCTTCTTCAAGCTGTTCACCCTCGGAGCTGTCTCTTTCTCTCCCCCAGTACCCTAGCGAGGGACTATTCAGCTGCAGAATTTCTGTAGCACCGTGCATCATGCTGCTTTGCACTCAGATCTTCAGAATGGGCTTACAGGACTTGAAAGCCTGTCTTTGCACTGCCCCAGATTTCACAGATACAGACCTTTATCATTTACCCTTCCCAAACACACAATCTTGAACAAGAAAAAAAATTTCACTTCCACTTCTTTTTAATTAGTGTTTTGGTGAATATACAAAACCAAGGAATCAAGGCACCTAGCAAGTGTCAGGACCTGAACCAGTACCACCTTTGGAAAAGGCTTCACCTTAAAATGCTCTGTACAGGAGCTTATTTCACAGGACATATGTAACTGCTGGAGTGTTCCTAGGAAAGACACCAGCTCAGTCTGGGCCTAAGTAAACAGCCTCTATTGAACTGAGTGAGAACTGTAACTGCTGATGCAAGGAGTGGATTTGGTTCAGTTAGCTCCTTGCTTGCATTTCTACAAGAGTTACTCATTGCCATTATTTGTCCTACGTGATCTGGGATGTGGGAAGGGAGTACACAGGGGACGTGACCATATACATGCAGGTAGCAGAAGCAAGAAGCGTAGTAATCTAGGGGTGTGGGAGAGCCACTTTTGCAAAGCCAACTACAGCACAGGACCCCTTGTATTCTGCACAAGTTCTAGCCCGTAGACGTGTGAAGTCTTGTATGAAGTACATAACAGCTTTTTGAAGAAGTCGCTTGTTAGCAAGAGGAGCTTTTTCTGGACTGGCACTTCTGAAGGTAGGAGCACATGCAGTGGTCTCATCAGTGACAGGAGGTAGGCTTGAATATAGGCAGCATATTGCTGAGGAGTGAGCTAGCCTTTTATTGGGCTTGACTAGCAACAGACTTTTTATCTGAGACATGTCTTTACTGCTGACACACTTAAACTCTTAGAGAATCTACCTTATTCTAAGGCAAGGGATGACAGAGACCAGGAACAGAAGTTGAATAATAAAATATATTAGAGAGGTCTGCAGTCTTCTCCCTTGCAGCATCAGTCTTTATTGGTCACAGGTTACAGTTGTGCTCACATAGCTCTTGCTGGAGCTTTTAGCATTACGATTTACATTCAACTGAGTTTTAGAGAGAGATTTTTCTGGAGCAAGTGTATATGGACATTTTCCTTTCTGATGTCATAATAGAACAAATCAGATCACTTCTTATCTTATGTTCCAGGGATTCCTTGCACAGTAAAAGAAGGATTGTGCAAGCCTTAATGCCTCAGCCAGGAGGCATTAAGGCTCAGAACAAGGGGACAAGAAGGGACAAGTAGATTATTTTCTGGAGTCATCAGCTCTGTGTGTCAAGTTTTTGGAAGGGCAAAAGTATATATGGGAGAGGTAGTGGGAAAACTTCAAATCCTCCATGGGACAAGGAGAATGAAGCAGGAGACAAACAAACGCAGTTTCATACGGTGCTTCAGGACAGCGCTGAGGACACTGGGCCTTCAGTATTCAATTCTGCTCCAGTAGAACATGGTACCAAGGAGGACGCAGAACTGAAACAACAAGACTGCTAAGTTTCTCTGCTCCCCATTTCTTTCTCCCCAACTCTTCCCCAGCCCCATTTAGTCCTACTAGTAGGAGAGAGCAACAGAAATTTTTGGTAGCAAAGTCCATTTAGGTAGAGGAAACTTAAAGCTTTTTATCTGCACAGAAGCTTCATAATGAAGGAAGAAGTTGTGTACAGCCATAACTATTTAACTGTCTCACTTGGCTCGCTGGGGATTATCTGTCATGAAGCTGCTGAACCCTGGGTACTTAAAACACTCACACAAAGTCTTCGAAGCAGAAACTTAATTATCTGTCATGATTACTGTTTGGGTGATCCAATACCCTTCACAAACAAGTATCTGCAAGCTGTGTTTGCTGTGTTGTAGTGCTGAGATGGCAGCAGGCCACAGCAAGCTGGAAGGCCATCTACCTCCTCACCTGTGGAAGCCAGAATGGAGGGAACTTGTAAATGTAGTCCTGTTAGTGGAACAGGCTACAGGCAGATTGGTGATGGATGAATAACTATAATCTACAGACATTTTAAATGCATCAGTTCTGTCATCCACCTCCACCCAGTTGGGTGTGGAATAGCAAGAAAAGAGAAGAGGCAATAAAGACAAATATTCAGTACTCACAGTCCAGCAAAGGATGGCAAAACCAAACCAGGCAACACCCCAGGCATGTGTGTTCATTGGCCCAGAAATAGCATCATAACAACCCTGTAAGGCAACCATGAATGAATCAAAACCAACTTTGAGCTTGCATTGCAAGGCGACAAGCTTATCCACCTCTGAGAGATACTGAGGTGGCATAGTCCTCTCCCATTGCAATTTGGATAGCTCTCACGGTCTCCAGAAGACAAACCAGAGCTACAGTACTTATTAACAACTTGGAGATAGCTGCTGTCTAGCTCCAAATACAAAGTAGGCCCATCTCAGACACTTCAAGGACAACTTCCTGTGCCATCCACTTGCCAAGTATATGTATACAACCAAACACAGCCAACACAGAGTTGACCTCCAGAATTAAAAAGCTGCAGGCAAATTTGGAAGTTTGAATGCCTTTTAGAAATGCTTGCTAGTACAGAAGTTGATGGTCGTAACCCAGAACTCTGTTTGAATAGGACAAGGTGGTCTACTGAAAAGTTCTACCTTGAGGAAGAGAAACTGCTGACTTGCTCACTCATATTATATTCACTCGTCTTTTGGCTTAGTTTGGTTTAGCTACTGTCCATCTACATGTTGGAGGTGTCACTTCTTACTGGTGGCACTAGGAGACTTTCCATCTGGAAAGCCTTTACTACGACTTATCCTGTGTTCAGCAATATAGCCAGGACCCTATAGGCATTGCTTCTCCTCCAGAAAGCTTTTGAATGCCTGTGGCTTTCAGTGGAGGAGGATGGCTATTCACTGTTTCCTTTCCTTCCAGCAAGGTGCTTTTGACCAACTTATGTTAACTGGGAAAAACAGAGAGGATCTTACATTGCTGTTATAGTAGCCGGGGACTCCAAGCTTGCAGCCATCGAGGTTGACAGGAGACCCATTGGCATTCATGACACAGCAATTGCGCGGCCAAGGGAAGTCGGCATCGTTGTGCGTGATGCGGAAGGCAGACGTGTACTCCTGCCAGTCGGAGGGCCCCCGCACCCCGCAGCACTTCTTCTGCAGGGGGAGAGAGGGGAATGGTCTTTACAGGCACAGGTCACAGCCCTGCACATGTCTGGTTAGGCATTAACCACAGTTTTATGGGAGAGATTTTTGAAGTGCCTGCCTTTGACAGCCTGCCATCTGATAAACAAGCAAAATGAGGAGTGTGGCAGGACTTTCTTTAAGGTTCAAGGCAGATGCCATACTTTTTATTACCAAATGGCCCCAAGGAGGACTTGAAATTCCAGGGTTGCAGAGCATTTAGTAATTAGTAAGAGTTTTCAGTGTTATTATTACCTGAAGCATGAGTTCATCCCACGTCTTTGTGACCCCTTCAGCCATCTGTTTGTCATTGTTATTTTCTGTCTCTGACTTCTGATACCTCTCCAGCATTTGCTTCAGGAAGAGATTCGGAGTGAGCTACACAAAAAGAAACAAAACAGAAAAAAACAGAGAAGAATGCAGGAACTATGTAAATAAGCAACCATGTAAAGCAAATACAATGTTATCTGTGGTGGGTTTGTTTGCTTGTTTCAGTGTCCTGCTAGCGAACAGGAATGCTGCATCTCCCCCAGTTTTACACACAAGAGACTAAAGAGCAGGATTTGAGGAGCAGGAGCAACAAAGATGTATATCTTGAGACGACTCCTAAGCAGGCCCTACCAGCTGTCAAATCACACGAGATGTGCAAAAGCCATGGGTTACATTTGATATGTTGCTTGGAACTAAAGCACCACAAGTCATTTTCCCTGCTGGCAATATCTCCGATAATCCGCATAAGCTTTCCTTCACTAGTAGCACTGGGACAATGCTGAAGATTTGTCTTCTGCATGTATGATAGACTAAAGGTGAAAGACTAAACACTCTATTGATGATTCAACTAACCCACAGTATTATTTCCTTAACTGCAGGGTTGTAAACATTTTAAAATGTTCAAAATAACAAAACTATGTTAAAAAGAAGAAAGTTATTTCCTCGATTGGAATAAGGATGTTGGAGACTTTCCTTGTGGGGTCTTATTCTAACTCAGCAGTAGTCCTTTGAGTTTACACTGTACCACCACATAGGCCATTTACTACACTGAACAGGACAGCTGCGTGCCCTAGGACTGCAACATGTCCCAGCACGGTTACAAGAACACATGAGGAAAGCAGTACTCACGAAGTCTCGGTGAGTCGCTGCCGTGATGCAAGAAGCCATTTCAAATGCATAAGTGATCAGCATCAGAATAATATACTGGGGGAGAAAGACAGCAGAGTTAGCTCTTGGAGAAACAGTTAAGTAGTCTCTTCCAGTTCTGTATTTTCAAGATTAAGCCTGAAACTCTGCTCAAGGCGAAGGAGGCCAGTCTGTCCTAGTCTCCACAGACCTCTCCATTCCCCTGAACATTCACGTAGCCCCTTCCTTGTGCTTGTTTCAGTTTGCAATTTGCTTTGTTTAAGGTGCATGACTGGAATTGTTCTCCATCTCACAGACAAGATTTCATCAGAACCTCATGGCATTAATACCAACCTGCCTCTGTGGAAAATGCTTTGACTGATACGTCCTACAATAACATTTGTCCTTTTCTTTGTTGTATCTCATTGGCTACTTATGCTTGTTCCATGTCTCCTCCTTCCACTTCAACTTGCCAGCTATAAGCTTTTCAGCAAGAAGCTGTTCACTCCTAGTAGGAGAGCTTGTACTTTGGGGAAAGAGAAGGTGCAATTTAAGGTGTTGTTCAGATCCTTCTGATTTTGTATTGTCAGATTTCCTCAGCACTCTTCCTTTGTGAGCAAAGATCCTGCATGAAAACAGATCCTGAGGATCATTTCTCATAGTCTATTTCACTGTTTCTCTTTCCTTCTCAGCACAACTCCTTTAACCTTTCCCATACTCTTTTCACAGTTCTTGTGCCTCTATTTCTCCTCCCACATTTTATAATGTTCTTCTCAGATTCAAAGCATGTTTTCTTCTTACCCCAGCTTCTACCCCTTGTACCCTCTCTTCTCTCCTGTACCACAGCCTTGGGTTTCAGCCAAGACACCAAAATTCAGAGGTAAGGGAATTCTCTTCCATTAGTTGTTTGCTACCAAATTCCCTGGCACAAGAGTTCACATCTCTAAGTATCTGCTGTTTAAAACAGGCACCCTGACATCCCATATTAATCCAAGAGAGAGACTATTCCAGAGTTTTCAGTTTAACTCATATTTAATGCAAGCATCAATTAAGTTTCACCACCATCAACCTGAAGGACTAAGTAAGAAATCATACAGAGATTTGTTCACATCTTAACATTGTCCTTGGCTTATCCAAAGCTCTCTGTCCCCACCCCAGTAATTTCTGCCTGCCTGCTGATGTCTAATGTTCTCAATTGCACCCATATTTGGTACACTAACACATACTAATGCCTCGTACAGAAGTCATTACTTATCAGCTCCTAAACTGAATCGTACATGACAGCTGAAAGGCAGCGAGGGGTGGGGAGAAACAAGGATCTAAACCACATCCTGGCTACATCTGATTGCACAAGTGCTTCTGCATTGCTTCAGGGTGAAGCTGGTCAGCTTAAACCTCCATTGTGGCTATCACTATTAATTCTCTCAGTCTGGTTTGGGAGGTTCTCATGCATGTGTCCCCACAGGAGTCACCTTGTGGGACATCACAGCCATGGTCAAGAAGAACCTTAGGCTCCTCATCACTAATAAAAACTGTCTTTGCTCAGTGGGTGATTACCAAGCTGAGCAGGAAAACTAAGGCAGCATTTTTTTTAGTTTGGCAGCAAAGGGTAGACAAACTTTGCCATACTTACCACTAGCAGCAAGGTCTTGTTGGACGTAATGACTCCAACAATGCCAAGGATAGACAGAGCAAAGAGTGCAAAGCCAACAAAGATGCCAATCCAAGCAGCAGCATAGATGTCATCATTTTCTGTGGCTTCTAGCAGAGGGTAGAGATCATGGGGATGAGACACAAAGAAGATGCACTCTGCTGTCAGGGCAATGCCACACATCTGAAAAGCGCAAGTTTGGGAAATCCATTAGATCAAGCTTCCCCAAAGAAACAGCAGAGACAGAAAAAGATGGTGACTGCTTTCCTTACATTCAACTTCCTGCCAAACAGGAGCTACCAAACTCCTCCTCTGCCCAACTCTACCATCTCTTGTATTGTGCCTTCACAGAAGAATTTAGGGCAAAACTCACTCAGCCTAGACCTGAGAGGTCAGGTCTAGGAATTAAGAATGTTAATAAAGAATTAACAGAACCTTTCCCATCACTATATGGAGGGAGGTGGCTGGAAAGATGTTGGTCAGCAGCAAGGGCTCTTCCCCTAGAACTCATGTTGGTCTTGTGGATCAGTCCCTGCTGTCCTTTGCTATCCCCTTGCCACTCAACCGATCAGCTAGCACAGCTCTCCTTTACCCCTCCTCTCATGCTTTACTAGTCTATTTATACGTGGACTTCACATGTGAAGAGGGGTTTAATGTCTGGGAACTGCTGTTTTAGAAGTGTCATAGTGGAAGGAAGCCTCCTCCCATACTTGTCCCAATTCACTTACCCCAATGACCACATTCCCAAAGACTAATAGACCTTGCAAGATGCGTATGCCATCATGACTTTTTGCCATCTTCAATTCTTCATGCAACCTGAGAAATACCAAAGACAGTCTTCAGTTAGACCAGTACAATAGGCTTCACCCAGAAGGAGAAGGATAGACAGAACCTGCCAGCCTGTCTGTGCACCTCCCACCCCTTGACTCATAGTAGTTTCAGAGGAGAAACTTCCCCAGGTGTCAACATGGTAACTCAAACTCTCCCTGACACTTGAGCTACAGAAGACTGGGACCACTCTGGGGGCAGTCAGTGTCTTCAGCTCCCTTTTGGGTAAAGTTTTCATTATCACAACAGTACCCACACAAACCTCAGTTCACAGTGTTGCATTTTGACCTGGCTAGAAACACCAGCTACACCCAGATGGACATGGGAGAAGTTCAGTGTTGTCATCTCCCTGCTCTTCTAGAGGAGCCAGCTTTACCCAAGAGTATGCTATCCACCCCGCTGGCTGTTTCATGTTGGCCAGCATTGCCATGGGACTGAACTGGTAACCATGGTGCTTTAGATGTATCCCACACGCATACCTATGGCTCATGGCTTGGCAGCACCTTGCTGAGGGTAGACCCATCTCCCCCCCATGCCAGGAATTGGAGCTGGGCCCCCCATTCCCAGTCAGGTGTGAGGGAAGGGGGGAAGGAGGGAGCTGCTCAGGCTGCAGCTGGCTCACAGGAGCTGGGCCAAGTAGCATTCCCACCAAATTCTTGAGAGCGCTATATCCTGCTGGCTGGGGCCAGGAGCCTCCCATCAGATTCATCCCTTTCCAGGGAGAGCAGAATAAGGGCAGTAGTCAAAAGTGTGAGACCTCCTGGAGAAACAAGCCCAGATGCCAGCACCAATGAAGCCCTTCTTTCAAAGGCACAGAGAGCGTGTGTACATGGGGAGGGTGAGGGAAAAAACCCCAACCCCCAGACAGCTGCATTTGCTGGGTGGTTAAGAAAATACAAGCTGTGAAAGAAAGGCTGAAGTGGGCCCAACTTGATCAGACAACAGGAAAAGCAGCTTGAACACCCCTCTTCTGCTAGAGTACCTGCACTAGTGCCTTCTCTTGCTGGGGTTACTGACTCTGGGATTCTTCAAAGAAGTTGTTGGAAAATAAGAGCAGACACAGCTGTTAATGAAGGGGAGTTTCTTGAGGAGTAGAGCATTGTGGGACCTCTCTAACAATGCCACCTTTGACCTCCTCAGCAACTGTCCTTTTAGGGAAGGCAGGACTTCCAATGATGACAGAGGGAAAAACAGAATTTCCTACCACCATTTCTGCAGCAGTTTGAGGGTGAGGCATGGAGAGATCTCCAGTGATCTCACCATTACACCAGAAGCAGAGCAGGTAAGTATTTTTGCATGATAGCATGAGTGGGGATGGCCATTATTTCCAGTGTAAGAAGCCATTTTTATTCCCATCCAGGTTGTTGGAGGCCAGACCAATACACCTAAAGCTGTACTTAAAAATAGGAGGCTCATGAGGTCAACCTTAAGCTCCATCCAAACTTTTTGATCAACCAGCATGCCCAGGGGCCACAGAAAACTGCCTCACTGATCAGATCTGGGTCTGGGCAACGTTTGGCTACATGTGGTCTGCAATACAACACTGCAGAGTCTGCCAAACCTGAGACTGTCGCTGGTCCTCTACTCATCTGAAAGATGTGGAGACCACTGACTGGTTCATGGATCTTCATGCTGCAAATTCCAGAGATTTTCAAAAAACCTTTAGTTATGGCTGGCTAAGAGACATCACAAGTCAGGGGGCAGTCCAAAAAGCAAGGAAATCTTCCCTGCTCAAATGCAGGCACATGAACTCTGACTACTACGTGGAAAAGCAGGTCTGCTCCAGCTGCCATGGAGATAACTTGGCTGAGAGTACCATCTGGCTAGCATGACAGATTACACTAAGCATGATTAACAAAGTCACAGCCCCTTCCTTAACATCTCAGGAACCTCTTTTTCCTTCCCTTTCTGTAGGGTCTCCTACAGACCTCCCTGCAGTGTAATGACAGCACTCACACCTTGTACATGGGCTGTCCACCCAGCCCATGTGCTTGCCTCCCCACAAACTGGCTTTCTTCTCCTCCCTGGCAGGCAGGACCTAGCTCGTTTTTGTGTCTCTGTGGGCAAATATTACTACATGCATGCCAGTCTGAGAAAGCAAGCCTCTTCTTCTGGGGCAAGCCCATCTCCTAGGCTACTGTAGCTGGGCGGAAAGCTGGACATGGTCACCACCACACATATATCAACTGGAGAGTGGCAAACTTCTAGGCGATTTAAGGCTCTCCAGTGCCTTACCTAAGTCCAATGGAATTGCATGGCCGGGGGAAAGGGAGAGACCAGGAAAAGGAAAACAGAAGAAAGAGCCTTTACTGTAAATCGATAAATGAACAAGTGTCATGATAGTGCCTTATTAGTATAGAAATCTCTCTCTCCCTCCAAGTGATCGGCACTGAAGGAGTCTGTTTCTCTGTGTCCACTTCATTCACCTGTGCCACATGTAGCAGCTCCTTGTCTGGCCCCTTCTCTGTCATAGAGGGTCTAGTATCATGAATGAGAAACTGGGGAAATGCCCCAAAACCATGACAACATCTGGGCAGCTGGAGAGCTGACCCTCCAACACGTCCCAGAGGAGAAGCTGTGGGAGATCTGGGGCTTTCCCCCTGCTGCCTGCTCCTCATGCCTCAGAGGTAAACTGTGTTAAGCAAGAGCAACTTACACAGCACTTGACGCAGGTGCACAACTATAGAAGCATGAGGCAAACCTTGGCCAGCTTGCCAGAGGCAAGCTGTGTGCAGGAGTGACTCACACCCACCCTCGGGTGTGACACTGGTAGGCAGCCCTCCTTCCAGTCCCCAGAGAGACAGGCGCCAGCAGCTCCTGCCTGCGGACAGAAATCAGTTAGGAGGTAGAGGAGCCTTCTTCATGGGCTGGTTAAGATTAGTTTTATGATCCAAATACAGTTTCCTGGGGCTTCAGGAAAACCCCTGAGGAAACTGGAGCTTCAGCTGCAACTGTTATCCAAAATTTCCAAACAAGAAGGTGGCCATGTCCTGGGATTTCAGCCTGGAGCCTGCATGAACCTGGTGTGAACATCCCAGGCACCTCACAATTTAGCCGTGACCTGTCTAGGTCCCAGATATTCAATTATCACTACCACAGACTTTGCTCCATGCTCCAAGCAGCTTTGGAAAGGTGTCTGTTGTTCCCATTCCCACAAAAACCTATCACAAATGTCCCTCCAGAAGCACATCCTTCTTCCTCTTCCTTACCCCCTGCTCACAACAGAGACTGCAGCTTCTCCCCTCTCCTCTCCCCTCACACCCCCAAAACAGTCCTGACTCTCATGGGGGTCCAGCTGAACCTGTCAGAGCCCAGGAGCAGTGGTAGTCCAGCTTCCCCCTGTTTCTCCACAAGTTGCAGACAGATCTGTTATTTCCATGCCTTTGGAGCTTTTTTTGACCTCTCATGCTTTACTCACAACGGATTTGCGAGACCTGCAACACAACTGTGGGGGCCAAGAAAGGAAGCTCCTTTCTGCAGAAGCTGGCTTCTGCCCTTGTATTTCAGGTGACAACCCCATGCAGGCTTTCAAAGGAAGCCCTGCTCACAGCAGTTCCTGGATTCAAGCAGGATTCACTCTGTTGCACATCCCTCACATGTATTGGGCTGGTTGATCTTTGAAGCATTCACACCCTCTTTCTGTAGATTGGGACGGGATTTCAGTAGCCTTACAGATGAATGTCCCATGCTTATCCTAGTCCTACTCCATCTCTAGCCAAAAAAAGCCAATGGCTAAGAATTGGTTTGGCATTGCCCCATGTGGAATTGGGTCACATTTTGATTGTTTTGTGTTTTGTACCAGTTGTCATGTTGGATTCAGGGCAGCATGACCAAGGGATTAC
This sequence comes from Antrostomus carolinensis, assembly GCF_000700745.2. Taxonomy (NCBI): domain Eukaryota; kingdom Metazoa; phylum Chordata; class Aves; order Caprimulgiformes; family Caprimulgidae; genus Antrostomus; species Antrostomus carolinensis. The sequence continues at coordinate 24,871 of NW_010333710.1, forward strand.
CAAAAAAACCCCTGTGAGCCTCATTTGTTTCTACACCCTGTTCTTGGAGTTGTCTCAACGTGGCAGCAGGACATACCAAGGTTTCACCTCACCCCGTGCTACCCCTCTTCGCTTCAGTGTCCCTGTCAGGGTGTTGCTTCTCATCCTCTGGTGTAAGGAGGCAGAAACAAAGGTCACATTTGTTTTATTACTCATAGGCTCCTCACACCTTGGCCGAAGGGCTCCTCACTGCTTGAGCGCAACTAAACAAACCCAGAGGTTCAACGGTAGAAACCTGCCCCTCCGGTGCAGAAGCCTGGGCACCACACCTCCTCCTGCCCCTTGTGCTCACCCAGCCCTGGCCAGAGAACATGTCTCTACAGGTGGGAGTGAGATGCCTGGGCTGGGGCTGGGGTGCTGATGGAGGGAAGCCAGAGCGGTGGAACCGTGGCTGGAGGTGTCTTGCCAGTGCTGGTGCCGCTGTCATGGGAAGCCTCTGTGAAGCCACAGACCTGCCCACACCCCGACCTGCTGTAGGCTCTGATGCATTGAGGCTTGAGGGGCCAGAAAGCAAGAAACTTTTTTATTTCCAATTAGTTTTAGAAGAAAATTTATCCCCTAAGGGGCTTGAAAGGAAGGTAGTTTCCAAATTTTCCAAGTGCTTAGGACATCTTCAGAGTTACACCGTTTTTACAAGGATGCAATTAAACATATTATTGATGAATTGCTTGGACTCTATTTTAAGAAGCCAAATGCTTTACAAGTGCCAATTCATCGTTCGTTTACTTATTTTAAAGCAAACACCTCCAGCACACACAAAACCACACATGCCTCGACGGATTTTCCCCATCACTTCACCTGCCCCGAAACGCAGCCGCCTCTGACAGAGAACAGCTTGTGCGCTGGGAGTCAACCACACTCAGAAAAGGAAGAGCCAGCCAGTTAGTTTGTGCTACCAAAGGAGAAAAAATAAAGCAAAAACAAAACTCAGCTTCAAGTAGGGGTTAGAGACTAATTAAGTTTCTTTTCAAGAGAGACTGCCGTGAAATGAACAGTGGAGTGGTTGGTAAATCATCATCAGGCATAATTATCTCAGAAATAGGGCTAAGAGGTAGGTTTTTCCTCTCTCCCTCATTAGTTCAGCACAGTCAAAACAAGAGGATTTTTTTTTCCTTTCCTATTTTCACGAGTGAGGGGGAATTACAGGATTCATCTTTCTCTGCAACAATTTTACTTTTTTCTTTTTATGCTCAGATATATTTGCAACAGGTTCCATTTTCCTGTTCCCTCCGCCCCAGTCTTTAGGATAAAAAATATGAAACAAATTAAAACAGCCATAAAGAAGACACAGCCTGAGGTAAGAAAAATGAAATACTTTATAATCTTCTGTAGTTAACCTTTTCCAGGTACCAGACTCCCACATACTAAACACAGCCCAGGGACTAAAATAAAAACCATTAAACATAAAAGCTTCCTTTCCTCCTAATGTACACTTATCACACTCATGCTTCATTAAGATGAAGACGATGACCAAAGCAAGGCACTCACCCCTCCCTTCTGGTGATGCTTCCCAGCAGAAATCCCGACCCACCTGCAAAGCCGAAAAAGCCTCTTTCTCCCTCCTCTGTTTTAAAGAGCCCAGGTTGCTTGAGGAAAGTGCGGTGTGATTGGTAGGGTGCCCATCACATGAGGAAAACTTTTTTTCTAGCCAAACCTGTTCCTTGGTCCTCCTGAGACTGGAGGGTGTCTCTGTGATTCTTAGATCATATCAGAATGCTGTTGTGCCGAAAACACAAAGCTTTAAAGAATTTCTATTATTATACTCTTGAAAGGGTGGACAAATGACTCACTCATACGAGATACTTGAACTTTAAAGAGCATGGGCAAGTTGAAAGGGTGTAAATATAAATACTAGGATTGCTGGACTGCTGTTTGAGCACGGGTATAAGAAAAATGTACTGACTAGAAAAAGAGAGTAAATGAATTTTAATGTTTTCATTTAATTATGTTGCAAGGGGGAAATCCAGTGGTTTGGGTTGGATCCATTTTCATTTTATTTAGCTTGGGATTTTTTTTGGAAACAGAAATGTAAGTGTTGGCTACTCTGTAAGACACTATGGATCAAATAAAAAGTAGGGAGACTATTGCCTTTCTTTGGGCTCTCTGGATTTTTAACACATTCAGTCTTACTAAAACTGAGTACAGTCAAGCACAGACATATATATTAATTGCCCTGTGATGCACTGAGAGAGGCTGATGCTGAGGAGCACATCAGAAAAGAAATGTCTCTCACCTTCCTCTCACTCACCCATTCCAGTATAAGTCTGCCAAAAGTCATGATTCTGGTTACTGGAGCCTTGAACAAGTCTCTGGCAAAAGTACAGGCGCTTGTGCTTAGTGTTCTTCATCTGCTGGTGCAAAAACCAGCCAAATGAATAATGAGCTTGGGAAGGGTGATGGGAGCTTCATGTTTTTAGAGCCCTTCACAAGTCAAAAGCAAGTATCAAAAGAATATATATATATATATCCTTGGTAGCCATCCATGCAAATATCTTGAGGGAAAGTAGTGAGAACTACAATAGCTCTAACATTTTATGGATTCCCTTGGTACTTGGAGACAACTGAAGAGAGATGCAGCTCTCCCATGAGATCTCCAGGAGACTTCACCCTGAGGAAAGGACAGTGCTTTTGGCATTTCCAGCTACATGAAGTATCAAAGTGATAAGCGAAAGAAGACCCAGCCATTGCAGCCAGTCTGATCTAGTAGACAGGGATAAGAAATTTGTCACTTGGGTGCTCAAAAGCAGGCATGCAGATTTGTCTAGACCTAAGTAACTCAGACCTGCTTGCCTGTGGTAAGACACCCTATCATATCTCAGCTGGGAGGAGAGAAGAGGCAGCAAGTGTGGAAATGCTGTTTTTGGAAAAGATGAGGAAAGAGGACAGAGGTGAGGGGAAGATGGTAGTGAAGTCTGTGGTCTTGCCAGTCACCAGCAGTGAGAGCGGCTGTTGAAAGAAGGCCCTGGTGTGGCTGAGCTCTTGCTGCTCCATAACCCTGTCTGGGAAACCCAAAGAGGTGTTAGTGTGAATCCTTGTTTGGGCTGGAAGAGTGGGTAAGACTGTGAAGCGTGGTGGTCAATCCTGATCTGCTGTCTGTCCCCATTTAGCTGCTAACAGCTTGTTGTTAATCTGGTTTAGTGGGTAAGAATATTTTTGTGATATCCAAAGAGAAATTTGGTATTGGGACGGAGAGAGTTGGGATGGGGTTTTGTTTATTTGTTTGCACTTTTTTGGTAAGTGCTAATAAGGTCAGACTATGAGTTTGGATGAATGTGTGTGCACAGCAGAGGGTCAGACAGAGACCTTGCCTGAGCAAGGGAGTGCAGTGGGAATGACAAGCCATGCAGTGGGAAGCCCAGGTGCCACCATGCCCAGGGTAATTCCCTATAGTGAGTGCCTATAACTGCCTTAGCCTCTCCTGTGGGTCTGTGTTGGTGAACTTCAGGTAAGAATGTGCCAACACCTCTATATAGCCAGACCCATATATTTGTGCAAGTTCTTGCACTTGCAAATGCTACAGACCCCCACGTGCACACACCCCCCCACAGAGCCATAGGTACGCACACACAGTACATGCACACATACAAATCCACACATGCATGTGCTTTCCTCGTGTATCCAGACATAGATCCGCATACATGCACGCCTCTGTTGCATGTAGATTAAAAGCAAAGTGCTGGCTTGGGAGTGAGGACACACTGCAATTTGGGGTTTCATCTGGAGGCACAGTCAGAATCTGAGGCCGTAGCCAAGACCATTTTCAGATGGAGGTGGAAAATGAAATTTCTCAGGAGATCTACCACTTAACTATGGCAATGTGCTCTGTGGGTGACAGGGCAATGTGAGAACATGCCTGTCACTAAGTGTGCAGTGGTTTTTCAAAATTCACTTTGGGGGGAAGGGTGTTGCTGGAGGATGCCCAGAGTGAGAACAAAGGTACTGAAAAGGGATGATTAGATGCTGTGGGCAATTCCAATGGGCTGGCCCTGCTCCTAATCGCTAAGAATAGTCTTTCACCTTCATGCATCCATTGAATTTCCTTTCTTCATAGCATGGAAATAATGATTTAAGACTGAGAGAGTGTGAGAGGGAGGAATTAGGGAGGGAGAAAGCACACAAGGAGGAAAAGAAGGTTATGGCCAAAGCATCAGAGTCCCAGGACTGTGACCACCTCATGCCAGCATCACAAAGGAACCACTCCCATCTGTGAAAAGGAAGTTCTTAACTGCATTTGCGATGCTGCATGGGAAGATCAGATCTCATGGTTAAGGCAGAGGCCTCAGGAAATCCCACATACCTAGCAGTGTGCCTGCAGTGTTGGCCCTGCCCATCCACCCGTGCATGTGTTCATCTTGACACACAGCTTCTGTTTGTCCCAGGGAGAGAGATCTTTTTGATGATCATCCCTCCAGCACAGGGCAGCACTGCTGTGGGTGAGGCCGAGCATCCCTGCCCCAGCGTGCTGCAAAGGTGCTGCCTATGAAAGAAAGCTAGGGAGGGACTTTTGACAAGGGCAGATAGTGATAGGATGAGGGGTAATGGCTTTAAATTGGAAGAGGGAAGATTTAGATGAGATATTAGGAAGAAATTATTCCTTGTGAGGGCAGTGAGACACTGGAACAGGTTGCCCAGAGAATTTGCAGATGTCCCCTCCCTGGAAGTGTTCAGGGCCAGGTTGGATAGGGCTTTGAGCAACCTGGTCTAGTGGAAGGGGTCCTTGGCTCATAGCAGGGGGGGTGGAACTGGATGGTCTTTAAGGTCCCTTCCAACCCAAACCATTCTATGATTCTATCGCCCGCCTTCCCCCGCGGAGTCCCCCCCTCCCCAGCCAGGTCAGTGACCTCTCCCTGAGGGTACCGATGCCAGCAGCTCCAGCTCCAATTCCTGCCACCCGCTTTGCTCCTGCATTCCCGGGAGGGCTGCAAACAGCTGCTTCCCAGTCCACAGTTTGACCTTCCTTCCCTCAGCCAAATTTGGGTCTGAGGCTCGTGCCTGCCGCCCAAGCCCTCCACGTGCCATGGCTGAGAGCCAGCTCCTCCCCATAGGAGAAGGGAATTCCTCATGGTCACCTCCTCGCCTGTCTTGGTGCATCTGTGCAGGGGGTGAGGATGCAGACCATGGGGGACAGATGTTGGCCGTGTCCCTCGGGTTTGCAGCTGGCCTGGCCCCATGCCAACCTTGCCTCCTGCCTCCCCAGCCAGGCTGTGGCTTTTGCTGCAGCTTCCTCTCTCTTTCTACAATGTTTTTGCCCTTTTTTTTGCCACTTTACCTCTCAACCTCAAGAAAGAGGAATAACTGTGGGATGCAGAGAATAAATAAGTGAACACCACCTAGGGAGATCAGGGGAGAGCAATTCTGTCCCTGAAAATGTTTACCAAACAGTGCTGAGTGTGGGGAGACAAATGACATACCGTTAGCAACAACCATGGGCTAATTATAGTGGGTTAGGATAAACCACCAGGTCGCTGGGCTAGCCATTCCATCTAACCCTCCAAACATATAGACTGAAAAGCAGAACCCAATGTATATATTTAGTATGTTATGGAATGCAGTAAGTAACTTCTTTCTAAAACCTCAGATACCTTGGTGAAGAGCGTTACAGAAAACTCAGATACAGGCATCTTTGTGACACCAGCAATCCTGGTATTTTACATTTGGCAATGCACAATCCACCCATGAGTATGGCACTGCACTCTTCGTTCCTAAGCAGAGTGGTATAAAGCACGCTTTCAAGGATTAGGGTTTCTTAATATTTTGGGGAAGGAGGAGGATACATCTTATTTTTCTGATTTTGTATGAGAGTTTTATTCAACAGCTTATAACTATGGCTGTATTTTGGTGTGATTACTACTTGCAATTTGGGGTGTTTGCGTCAAGTCCACCTACTGGAATTCTGTGATTGCATGAAAAATCTGTACTTTCAGCCTTTCAAAAGAGAATGTTCCTTCTCTTTCTGACAAGCGAGCAAGCAGAAAGGACAAACAACTTGGAGGAAGCTGCTCTGTCTGGTAAAGAACTGGGTTCAGGCTGGGAACTGCTTCCCCAGGGAGGTTTTTGTTGCACATCTGGGTAAAGGCAGTAAAAAATTAAATCTCAGTATTGCACTGCTAACAATTAGGCCAGCTACTGTGGTTCCCTTTTTTGGTGGTCTTGACCCAAAAGCTTAGAGAAATAATACATGTTTATAAAGGCTAATCTCTATTGGCTGCTACTACTGTTCATAAATAAGACCTTCAGGGTGCCTTCCTGCACACCTTGACAGAGATTTGGGCTCTATTTCCCCTGAAGTTTGCCGCTTTTACTCTGCTAACTATGAAGGAAACTTGTAGGAGAACCTCATCACAGGCCTGAGGCTAATTTCTGCAAAGGAAAAACCAGACCAAAATATCTGCATCTTAGAACTGCTGATCTCACCTAGGTCTTTCAGCAGCCTACGGGTCACATTTTTGTACAGACAGAGGCCAGAAAATAAAACAAACACGGAGGAACTTGGAGGACCCCTGAGGTCAAGCCCTGCCCTGGCTCCTGTCCCACCAGCAGGAGTTTCTCCTGGTGGGGATGGGGAGTCAAGCGTGCAAGAGGGTTGCTCCCTGCCAACACCATTGGTGGCTTAAAAGGGTTGGCAAATGGGACCTGGCTTCCTCTTGAATCTCTCGTCTTCAGATGAGGGCAGGCCAGCGTGCTCTGAACATGAGCCTGACCACAGGGAAGGCTTCCAGGAGGCTAGAAACCTTGCTGTGCCTGGGTAAAGAATTGCCTGGGGTCTTGCAAAATATACAGCAGGATAAAAGACTTTTGAGAAGACGGAAATTTTCTACTTGTGTTTTAGATAGCTCCCTTAAAAGGCTGGTGATGTCCAGGGAAGGTCTGCTAGAAAGGGTTCCCTTATTGCTCTTGGTTGTGAATTTGAGAGCTTTCTGGCTTCTGAAAGACTGCAGATGCCAGTGTAGATATATCTATTAGGTTGTGGCCCCAGCTCCCAAATGGCCTTGGCTCTGTGATGGCACTTTCTTGCTGGTAGTTGGATTTCATCTATCAGACTGGGAACAAGCTGTTCTGCCTGGACCCAGATGTGCATTGCTCTTGCTGATGGTTAAAAGCCTCTCCTCCAAAATCCCATGTGTCAGCCACAAGGCACAACGTGGTAGAAAGAAGAGGTTTTGTTTGGACACCTTTGCTGCTTGTTTGCAAGGGGCCAAAGAAGTTTGTTCACATTAATTGTTCCAGCTCATTATTGAAGGGTGTTTCTTTACTGGGAGGATACCTCATTCCTCCCAAATCCATCCTGCTCGCTTCCTCTACATTAGCTGCTTCTGGTTCCCTGATTCCTTCCGATTCCCCCCTGCTCACAGCAAGGGGGTTGGAACTAGATGATCTTTAGGGTCACTTCCAAGCAAGACCATTCTATGAGGTTATGATTCTATGATTTGGCAGGATGTAAGGGGCCGGTAGTGGAGCACTGCCATCTACATACGGTTGCCTGTCACTATCCAGTTTCCAACACGCTCGTTGTAAGCCAAGAGCTGCAAACGTCTGATTTATCTCAGCATCTCCACCATGCACCTTGCCAGAGGACTGCAGCACCCAAAAGAAAGAGGGAGTATGGTCAAGTTAAAGTTGCATCACAAGAGCTTCAGCAGCAGGAAGAAAGGAGATTAGCAGAGGGGTGTTGGCTGGTGTGGCACTTAGGAGTACTGGGATGGAAATAAATAGCATGCATGCCTTAAATGAGTTTATTGTGCTCCTGGGGTGACAGCATCTGCCTTGGCAAGGGTGTGGTTGATATCTCACACCGACTCATTGCTTGACAGAACTGTAGGCACTGTCCAACATTCTTCCTCTGAAACTCTCTATTAAGGTTTCAGTAACTAACCGGAAACTTCCCTGAGAAGTTTCTGAGACTCAGATCCTGTTGTGGACCTGGGGTTTGACCCAGTTAACCCTGTACCCAGATGGGTTTTAGTTTCAGGAGGGCGATGGATGGAGCTGTGCTTTGGGCCTTTTACCTTCTACTTGTAGCTACTCCACGGCTGGACATAGCTCCTGAGTTAGTCTCCCTGCCTCTTAACAGCCTTTAGTGAAGGCTCAGCCGGTCTGTGCTGCCCTCTCATGGGCACACGCAGGAAAGGTTAAGTTTCACCCTTCGTTTTCTTCAAGATTCTTTTTAACCTACAACTCAAGTGCCAGTTTTCAACACACGATTTCTGAAAAGCCAGGAAGGTTTATGAACAACTTCTAAGAGGTCTATGAAAGGTAACTACGAAAAGTAATATAGTTGTGCAGGACCCTGCCCAGCTCTTACCTTGCTAAAGAGCTTTGATCTTCATTTGGCAACATTTCGATGAAAACATCTAATAGGGGAAAAAAATAGGGAGCTGTTGCTCCCAACAGGCTGGATTTCTCCCCTATGCACTCCTATCGGCCATATCAAACATATATCAGCATCATGGTGTTAAAGCATGGACAAGGAATCTCTCAAGGTAGCTCTGTTACAATAGTGTCAAAAGCTGGGTTCTCCAACAAGCTGTACTTGCTTTCAGTCCTGTGGGGTTTCAGTGAACTGGCACCACTGCCCTTCCCTGAATCTCCTTGCAAAGAGGCAGGATATTCTGCTAGACCCAAGGGGAGGCTTAAACAATAGTGGGATAGAGCAGGCATCCCTCTGCTCTTCTAAGGGACTCCGTGGTGTTTATGCAACTTTGAGCCACTATTAAAAATCTTTGGCTTTCTGACCACTTACCTGAATTTACAGTCTACTCATCTGTCCAAACACCAACAGCTCCTCAAGGTGGGAACTATTTTTGCTCAAGGGCTGGTATGACATGCATTTTTCCTATTAACAAACAAATGTGCTATTCCATATGTCTTTATTCACCTCTGTTTCCTGTTTTATACTAACAGGTAAGCTGAGGGACGGGAAGGAGGAAGGACAGAGGTCACCTCTTGTTCTTACAAACTCCCTAACCCTGATACAGATCCTGGCTCCTAGTTCATAAGAATTTTAACTGTTGGACCAGGTGATTCCAAGTAAGATGCTTGTCTTAAAATGTTTGTAAGTTTGTGGTGAAATTTTCACAGTCAGTGTAAGCACTCCCTTAGCTACTTTGACTACCTTTTTACTTTGTGAACTATACTAGAGAGATGTGCACCTTCATTAAGTCCATCTCTGTGCAGCCCTGTGTTCCTCCATCTCTTACCACTTGAATGAGTGACAATGAACAAGAGGTTAATTTTTGTTTCAAAGGAAGTAACAACAAATAAAGCAAGTGAATCCATTTCAGTTTGTTTCTTCCCTGATATTATTTCATTGCAGTTTATGAAATGACACCAGCAAAGAAGGGTGAGCTCTTGCCACCTGGGAGAGGAATTGCATGGGGAATTGGGATGTTAGTCTTGAGGGAGAAAGAAAGAGTCGCTCCATTCATTCATACCAGGTATTTTTAATACAGACCAAGCACCACAGTGTCTGCAGTCAGTTTTCAATCTTGAATTATATGTATAGAAATGTCTTGGACTGCTTTGCCTAACTTCAGCTGTTCTGCAGTAACACTCCAGCCCACCACCTTTCCCCAGGAGATGATGGCAAGTGATTGTTCATCCAACTCATGTCAACTCAATAACTCAAAGTTCCCCTTTGTATGTGTATGTTGAGGGATGGCCATGAACTTTTGGTGATGCTGCTACAACAAAGTTGTCCATTAAGGCAATCCCAAAAAAAGCATACATCCATGGATATTGATGCTTGACCTCAAGGGAATGTTTCTTCTTTTTCTTCTGCATTTCACCTGGCTGAAAGAATGGTCAAAAGAAGCTTTCCCTTGAATACAACCTGAAGGCATGTCAGATATGGTTTGGTCAATTTTCCCTGGTATATTCCCTAGCACTTCCACATTCTCCAGTCTTCAGCTTGAGCTCTCTTTTGAGCTCTTCGTTGGGCTTTACCCTCAGGTTAAATTCTTCCACTTCAAACATGCAAGCCCTGAATAGTCGATGCTGCCTAGTTTGAGTTTCACATGATTGTGAAACTTTGAAATCAATGGCATTAAACTAGCTTAAAGTTGGTGTTACGTAGGAATGATTCATATCCAGTGAGTCACAATGAAATGTCTCATGGTATAACTAGCTGGCCACTTGAAGAGCTATCCTGCTTGTGCCCTCCACCTAACTAATAAGTGGAGCAGAGTCTGTGTGGACTTTTCAAAGGATCTCTAATCAGCAGTTACAACTTTTTTTTTTTTTTTTTTTAATTGGTATAGAGGCAGTACACAGGCAACTTTAGTATTGCTGGGAGCATCTGAATAATTTTAAGTTCTGTACAAAGATGGCAGAAAAAGAATTTGGTAATTTGATCCAAGACACCTATTTCAAGGTGAGTTCAATTTCTTTTTGGTTGGCCGCTCCACATCCTGCTTCTGCAGGATTATGAGCATCACAACAAAAATGGTCTGGGCGCTATAGGACCATGCTATTTAGCAGCTGAACTGGTTGTCATGCTTCTGTGCCAGTCCATGGATCAACAAAAAATCTAATCTGTGAAAATACTGCACTTTCTCAGTGCCCAGCTCAAACTATGGAGGAAACACCCTTCAGAGCTAAACTATCTCCAGCCTTCCACTCCATGACCTATCCCTATCCATTAGAAGCACACAGCAATGTACAGGTGTGGGTAAAATAACCAAAACACCCTTTTAAAAAGAATGCACTTCAGTGCACAGTCATCTCCCTCGTGGAGAGGAGAAAGAACAAACAACAGATGTTAGTCACGTTGCTTAGCACACTGCTGGAGGGTATTCAAATATACAGTTACCAGCGTGCTATAAGGACTTATATGGAATAGTTTCAGTTACACACAATGAACTGGTAATTCCTTCAGAGCACCCAAGGCAAGAAATTTTAATGACAGTTTAATGTCATGTTGATAAATGTCCGCTTATGAAGAAGAAACATGGATCCAATTGTTTGGGAAAGAAATTATGGAAAAGGGACAGTCATTCTGGAATTAAGACTACGATAAATGTTTCAATTTAAAATCTAACTTTTCTCCTTTTCTTCACCACAAAAAATCCTTCACACACACAAAAAGCAGTAGGGTGTTCGTGCTTTAATGTGAGGTAGAATTTTCCTGGAGTAAATGTGTATTTTTCAGTAAAACTCAAAAAGGATAGCTGTGTTGCACTAGCCTAAACACAATAATCCAAACATCTTCTGGAGGATGCTTTTTTGTTCTCATAAAACTAAGTTCCTGGACCTTTTTCCTTGAAAAAATGCTTTTCAAAATACAATCCAACCATCTGAGAGGCTTGAGGAAAAGGAAGTGACATTTCTCCTCAGATAGCTCATGATGAAGTTTCCCAAGATTTCTGGTCAAAGCCCTTGCCCAGAGCTGATCAATTTGCCTCCAGGTCTGTGAAAGCTGAAGTGTTGTCCTTGGCCTAGTGCCTTCCACAGTCTCTTACCATCTGCACAAGCCAATTGCAGGCCCACACAGCTGTCCTGAGTGCAGCCACATCCATTTCTGTACAACTGCTGCTCCTCAAAGAAGGGGGACCTTGATCCTGAGAAACAGAAAAGACAGCTGCTCTCTCCTACATGCATGGGGAGCACTTCTTGCTACCATGCAGCAAATTTGGTAGCATGAGATAATTTGGCCAGGCCATGGAAGGAAAATTTTGGCCCTGATATTGTTGAGGAACACCAAGTAGGGCCTCTCTTGAAAAACTGTAAAAATCTGTAAAAAGACTACTTTCCAGCTCACTTTAACTTTTCTGAAAGAGAAATTAAGGACCTTTCCTTCCCCAAATGTTGACATGAAGCTGAGGGCATACACTTATAGTCTTGAGAACATATTACAACTCAAAAGTTTTTCATAAGTAAAAGAGAACAATAAAATACAATATGCAAATGATAGAAACCTAGGAAATTTAAAGCTAAAGCTGTACCCAACAGCACTCTAATCCTGTTCTACAACAAAATTCAAAGACATGCCAACATCTCCACCTTTTGGGAAAACATGCTGACAAATGACCATAGAGATGAAAAGGCTGCAAGTGGTATCTTCACCTTCCATTCACTGTCTGTTCTGCAGAGGTGTATTAGCACTTCCCTTACATTCTCAGGGTGTGTACGTCCAGGGCTACTTACTGTCATGGTTTAACCCCAGCTGGCAACTAAGCACCACACAGCCACTCACTCACTCCCCCAGCTGTGGGATGGGGGAGAGGCTCAGGAGACTAAAGTGAGAAAGCTCATGGGTTGCGATAAAGACAGTTTAATAGGTAAAGCAAAAGCTGCACACACAAGCAAATCAAAACAAGGAACTCAATCACTACTTCTAATCGGCAGGCAGGTGTTCAGCCATCTCCAGGAAAGCTGGGCTCCATCATGCATAATGGTTACTTGGGAAGACAAATGTCATTGCTCCGAATGTCTCCTTCTTCCTTCTTCTTCTCCCAGCACTATATTTCTGAGCATGACATCATATGGTCTGGAATATCCCTTTGGTCAGTTGGGATCAGCTGTCCTGGCTGTGTCCCCTCCCAACTTCTTGAGCACCCCCAGCCTCCTCACTGGTGGAGTGGGGTGAGAAGCAGAAAAGGCCTTGACTCTGTGTGAGCACTGCTCAGCAATAACACACATCTCTGCACTATCAACATTGTTTTCAGCACAAATCCAAAACATAGTCCAACACCAGCTACTATGAAGAAAATTAAGTCTAACCCAGTGAAAACCAGCACACTTAGAAACTCTTGATCAAAAATTTAGCAGGCTGAAAACCAATTGCTCTCTCCGTCCAGTTCTTCCAGCTGCTGAAGATAAGTAGGGCTTTCAAATGCATCTCAGTGCTTCAGTGGGACCTAGATGACTAAAGTCTACATCAAACCTCTTATAAAAGCTGTAAGACTTTATCCAAATCTTGAGCCATCTTTAGGCTCAGAATACCTTGAAAACCTTCCTTCCCTCTGAATGAGAGGGGTGCTTACCTGCCTTTAACCTGGAAACACAGGAGTTAACTGATCGTTTTCTGAGAGTCTTGTATAGAAATGCAACTATTCCCAGACACAGATTTTGTATGCCAAATACTTGCCTCTGTTATTCCCAGACTTTTTGGGTCCAAGTTCTGCTGTGGAGTATCATACAACCTAATCATCAGACTTTTAGCTGAAAATAGACAGATGGAAGACAAGTTTCTATGGTACTCTCTTCATAGCCATAGAGACAGTCATTTGGGAATACACTACCACCCTTTAGGAAATTAGAGCACTTGCCTAAAAAAGAGAAAACTCTGCAGTGACAAAAAAACTTTCTGGCATCTACTACACATACACATGAAGCCAAAATAACAGTATGCTCTGTTGCACATTTTCAATAATCTTCAGGCAAGAGACAAGAAAAAGAAAGACAAGCTTTCCTTACAGGGTGGAAACAGACACTTGGACAGTATGAAAATGAGGATTGTAAGTGTTCTGAGAATCAAAAGCAGTTCAAATGAGGTGTTTGCAAAGTGTACCTTGACTTTGAATTTCCTGGGTTACCAGTGCTTGTTTTTGGTTTGTTTAGTTTTATTCACCTCCCACATTCCTGAGTGACAATGTCTTCTAAAACCACAGAGGGTACGTGTACTGTTGCTTTACTGTTCTGTTTATCAAAATATACACTGTTCTTGCAATGTTACAAGCAGGGCAACCCCAAAAAGCAGAGTGATCAGAACCCAGAAGGGATGGTTAAGGGTGAGACATCCTTACCCAGTGTTTGGAAGAGGAAGAGAGAAAGCTTCTTACATCAGAGGAGCTCTAGGGGCAGCAAGAAAGCCACAGACCCAGTCTCTCCAAGTATTAGATGGACATTGGTGCTGCTGCATAGCTGGAGACAGTAAGCCCCCAACGCAGCATGGAAAAAAAGGAGAGGACTGTGGGTTTTCCACGGCTGCTTTTTAATTATAGTTGCTTTTGTGTTTGTGTTGTCTAAGCTGTGAGGTTTCTCTGCACAGAATAGCAGGGTCTAGGAGCAGCCTAAATGGGATTTACGCATTTGTATGCAGAGACTGCATAGGAGTTCAGCAGACCTGCCTCTTCAAGATGTGCCACATGTGCATGCAGGTCCATACACACTTTAAAATTTGAGTTTCTGCATCCAAACCAAGACTTGGTTGCAGAATTTAAAACCAAGGGGAAGCACAAGCATACAGAACAGAAAAATCGGGAAACAGAGATACAAGCAGATCTGTTCCAAGTTACTGCCGATGACTACAAAAGCATGGTGCTGTGAAGGGCCCACGTGATATCACAACAGCAAGGTCAGTAGGGGCCAAAAGGAGCGTACAGGACCTCTTCCAGATACACATCTGCATCTTCATTGTCCTCCAGTGTTCCATCCATTTTTGCCTGCCTGGCATTTATCATAGACTGCACCTGGGCAAAAGGAAAAGGAAAAGGGTCATTTGCGAGCCTATGTCCTTACCACTGGTGCCCAGAACTGACCTTGCCATTCCTCTGCAGGTTCTGCATTCAGTACAGCATGTACTCAGCAGCAAATCACAAAGGTGGTGCTTCCCCTGGCTGACTAGAGGGCAGTGAAGGAAAAGACTCTCTTTCTCTGCTCTCTTTTCTCCAACTGGCTTCTTTCCCCAAGGGGCTCACCACACTTCTAACTCACTCCCAAATTATTGCCTCACTCCACTGACTTTGAATTTCATGTGTTTCAATACCCTGCAGGATCAGCAGAGACAGCTCTCCTGAACAGGGGTGTGTGGGCAGGAGAAGTGTTCCCTCCCTGTGTGGAGGGAGTTGGAGAAGGATCACAGGGACACAGAGGGGATCTACCTCTGTCCTCCAGGGCACATCCACCCCATTCTCCCCCTACACCCACCCTCCCATACCTCTCCTCCCTCTCCTTTTAGAGCACATGCAGTCCCTTGCACCCCAAACACTCTGCTCCCACCCCGTGCCCTCTTCCCAGGTGAGCAGACACATAGTGAGAGAAATAGTCATGGGTTGACCACATTTCTGCTGTGCTCAGCAAAGCTGGTTTTCTGCTGTGGCCCTAACAGACAGTCCCTGCTGAGCCCCAGCAAGATGCCATACCTGCACCAATATGAACTGCAAGGGGTCATCAGGCTTCTGGTACACCAGTTTTTCTGTGATCTCCTGAGACAGAACGAAAGAAGTATTGATCCTTGAGTAGATGGGTGGCTTTTCTTAAGATTATGCTTAAGAAAGCAGAGGGCAAGGAGTGATCTGGGGAAGGGATAATTTGGTCCAAGCTAACTTTAGGCCCAGCTCCTCAAATAAGCCTTTGAAGGGAGAAGGGAAAAGAGATATTTCACCTGAAATATCTGCAGAATATTATGTTTCTCCATGTACTTAACGGAGACTTCAAAGGGGTCTTCATACACCATTGGCCGCTCCGTTTCCCCTGTAGTCTCTGTTGGCTTGACTGCAGTTGCTGCTGACCCAGCCTCAGGTGTTTTACTGCCAGCCTGTGCAGAGTCAGACACGTTCATCTTGACTTTGAAACCTGGCAGTTCACCCACAGGTGATCCAATCTCATGTGAGTTTTCCTGGGATGTGGGAAATTCAGTGACAGGTAACCGATCCTCAGAACCTGGTGGTTCAGCAGTTGGTGGTATGCTAGATTCCTCCACTTGAGATTCGGAATGATCATTGAGATCTTGCTAAAATATTTAACAAATAAAGAACAAAGAATATTTTAAACATGTAACCCTGCAGACCAGATACATCACATTACTGCATCCTTCTGCAAATATCAAGCCTCTCTTAGAGCATGTGCTATTAGGCTTTAATTTTTGTGACTGGTCCCACCCACACCTTCTGTCCATGAGCCCATGTCCTGGTTTTTAGCTGGGACAGACCTATGTTTCCTTTTAGCAGCTAGAATAGTGCTGTGTTTTGGTTTCAGCGTGGGATTTGTTATGAGAAAAACATTGATAACATACCAATGTTTTCAATTGTCACTGGAAGTCAAAGGACTTTGTGTTTTAGTAGTCTGCAGGCGCAAGGTCTAGAGGAGGAGATGAATCTTTAAATGAATAAACTAGATTGGCATTTGGATATGCCAATGGATTATTCCATATCAAATAATGTAAAGTTCAATATATTAATGAGGGTCTCCCTCTCTGGATT
>NW_010333710.1:41392-42810 GCF_000700745.2 Antrostomus carolinensis
GGGATTGAGGTTTCGGGACTGTTGCTCCTCTGGGATCATTATCCAAGAACAGCCCAGGCTTTGTTGGCGGGTGGTGAGCAATTGCACTGTGTATCACTGATTTTCATGTTTTACTACTATATTTTAATATAATAATTATTTTAAGCTTTCTTTTATTTCAATTATTAAATTGTTCTTACCTCGATCTACAAGTATCCTTACCACTCCAATTTTCACCCCATCCCCTGGGAAGGGGGAGTGAGCGAGGAGCTGTGTTTAGCTGCTAGCCAAGCGCTAGTCGAAGCACCACAGCCCAGGAACTCCATTTAAGCTCAGGCCCAAGCCTTCAGACCTGCTCTGAGCTATGCAGTAGGTGTACCTGTGCCTGATTCTCACTTACTGACTGGTTTTCCTAGGGGGACTCACTCTAAGTGTATATTGTAGGTAGTTTTGTCTCTGGATGGAAGTCCTTCGGATGGATCCCAGACCTGACTCATTACCTTGCCTTGTCTGGGACTATTGGTGAGCTCTTTTATCAGCATGCTGCCCATACGCTGTGGTCCTGCACTCTGCTGGTTAAGGGCACTGTCTTGCCTGCACTGTGTTTGTCCTCAGCTCCTGGCTTGTCTCCTGCTTGGTGCAGCCCTGCTCTTGCTCCCTGATAGCAAGCAGCTGAAATTTGGTTAAGTTTCACCCATCTCTCCCTTGAGCAGCTGACTGTGGACTGCTCTGTATCCATGCCCTATGCTGTCATTCTTAGTCCTGTGACTGAGTTACACAGAATTGCCTTGATTGGAAAAGACCTATAAGATCATTGAGTCTAATCACTAACCTCACACTGAGAAGTCCTCAACTAAACCATGTCCCTGAGCACTATGTCTACATGACTCTTAAATACCTCCAGGGATGGGGACTCCACGACAGCCCTGGGCAGCCCGTTCCAATGCCTGAGAATGCCTTCAGTGAAGAAATTCTTCCTCACATCCAATCTAACCTTCCCTTGGAGCAACTTGAGGCCATTTCCTCTTGTCCTGTCACTTGTTACTTGGTTGAACTGACAGACCCCCATCCCTCTCCACGCTCCTTTCAGGTAGTTGTAGAGAGCGAGAAGGTCTCCCCTCAGCTTCCTTTACTCCAGGCTAAACAACCCCAGTTCTCTCAGCCGTCCCTCGTAAGACAAGTGCTCCAGACCCTTGCCCAGCTCCCGCCCTTCTCGGGACATGCAAGTTCAGGGGGGGTCCTGCCCTGTTTCTCCCCCTCATCCCAAAACTACCGGGGGCAGAGGAGGTAGAAGGCATGACAGTTGCTCGCAGGTTTTGGGGTTCCCGTTGCAGCTGTGGTGCCTGAAGCAGGGTGCTGGGGGAGGCTGGAGGGGGGGCAGGACCCGCACCCACCCCTGTAACTGGGAAGGGGGGTGTTGTGCCCGAGGGCGTGGGGTA
>NW_010333712.1:0-6655 GCF_000700745.2 Antrostomus carolinensis
AATCTATTCTATGATTCTATGATTCTATCCCCTTGGGAACAGCTAAGTTTGAGTCTCATTTGAGGCAATAAGTGTACAATGCACCTCTAAAGTTTTTAGTCTGCTTCAATACCTCTGCAAGTAACAGTGCTCAACTGTTTGCAGCTGCTTGATAAATGTCTTCTCCCACTCTCTGCCCAGGCTGGGCAGCTAGCAAGCCATGAATCACTTTCGTTAATAGTTCACCAGAGCTTTGTGTAGCATTAATTTCTCTTCATATGTATCTATCTATAACACAAACAAAACTAAATGCCATGTATTAAACATTAAATAAGGCAAAATATATTAATTACAAATTTTCTCTAGTTTAAAAACCTCATAGTCCTGCTAAAGCTGTAGTAAAGCACTTT
The DNA here is from genome assembly GCF_000700745.2 of Antrostomus carolinensis. Lineage (NCBI taxonomy): Eukaryota > Metazoa > Chordata > Aves > Caprimulgiformes > Caprimulgidae > Antrostomus > Antrostomus carolinensis. The sequence goes on from NW_010333712.1 coordinate 390, forward strand.
TATAGATGTGTTGTCCTTTATGAAGCCAATTAAATTACCAGTGCTTCTCTGCATGATCTCTGATATTTCACTGGAGAAAACTTTACTGCCTTTGTATTGTTCATTCAAATACCCTGCTTATTACTTAACCATTAAGACAATATATTATCTTCCCTCAGGCTTTACAAAAGTCCAGTCACATACAGTTCATGTAATTAGTAACTCACAAAGTCACTTCTGTTAGATAATGTTAGGGAAAATAAGATGCCTCCCAGTGATATGGAATTTAGAAAAAAATTCTCTGTTGTAACAAAGATAAAAACAAACTTTAGAGTTTTTGACATAACCATTATTATAAGCTTTTTCAGATGGTAGCTTTTCATAGTTTACATTTTAGTTTACACTAACATATGCACAAATAATTTGTGAAAATGATAGATGCAGTAACTATTAGCTGAGTGAAGAAAATGTTATGAGAAACACTGATTTATCAACACATACAAAATGAAACTTTCTGCATACATAAACATCTGGAGCAAACTTTTAACTTACTTGTAATATATTTACATAGGGTATGATTTTGCTTGGGAAAGATGGCTTTTTTCCTTCTCCAAATACAAAACCAAAACTCATTTATAATTAAAAGTTTCTGATTTGCCCATCAGGCAGTTTGCACGTTAAGTAATTTTGTATGGCTGAAATTGCTACAGGAGAATAAATAATAGAAATAATAGGAAGCTAGGCAAAATCTGAGGAACTTGGTTAACACTAACATGTAAGTAAACCTGATTAATCCCTTTATAGAGTGGTATCCTAATCCTTATTTTAGATACCATGTGACTGTAGGACTCTAAATTTGCATGCAACATCTAGTGCTTGTGTATAGTTTGATATCACAACCTGCAGTCACACACAGTGATTTACATGCAGTTATGCAATCTCATTGCACAACATTTACAGACACCATTTTTACAAAATGTTATGCATAAATCAGAAATTACAATGGAATGTGTATGCTATTGACTCCTTTGTGCAATTTTCCTGTGAATTTTAATTGGAATTGCTGTGAGCTACAGTTGGCTTACAGTGGTATAATACAGCATTAAGCTCCACAAAGACATCTAAGGCTGAAGGAATAAAGGGATTATTTTTCTTTTATTTTTGTTTTCTTCAGAGGGAGACATATCTCTGAAATCATACCAGTGAAGGCATTTCCTAAATGAGTTTTTAAAAACCTGGTTAGTAACTCTAGTGCTTGCAAATTTTCTGTGGAAAATGGTAAATTTAGCAATTGTTTTTGTTACTTGTGCCACTGAAACACAATAATTGTTATCAGAGTTTAAGTTTATATATGTACAGCAGCTGAAGTGCTGTATTTCAGACTCATGCTGCGTGTTCGTTGATTTTGATAGAGTAACAGTTTATTTTCTTTCACCTTGAATGTTGGCAATCAGCACTGAGTTATTGACAGAGGTGGGTTATCCCAGGCTCGTGATTTTTGGGGGGTTTTCAGCTTGTGTTATTTTATCTCATTTATGAAAGGCTGGGTTTTATGTGAAAGTATCCAGTAATCATGGTTGCGTGATTCTACACTTGAACAAGTAGTGGGTTATCAATAGCTTTGTAAACTTACCCATAGAAAAGCTTCCCTAATATCTTTCTCTGCTTCAGAATTTCTGGTTCGTACCTGGCTTAATGGATAAATGTATTTGGGTTGGCTTCAAAAGAAGTAAAATTATCCCCTTATTCATCCATACTTTTTTTCCCCCTCATCTTTTCCATGAGTACATACATGCTTTCTTTTAAGAGACATGCCACATCAAAACCATAATTGCTTTAAAGACATTACAGAATGCTATTGCAGAATAAAACATTTACTTTTTTAAATTGGAAATGAATCTTCTTGAGTTTTATTTTGCAATAGTGAAGTGCTTGAAGTTTAAACAAAATATTTCTCTTGAAAGGGAATGCTATGTTTCTTTTGATCCAAAGTGGTTTCTCATTCAGGTGAGAGAAGGAATGATTTCAGAACTGACAGACATGAATTTCAGAAGTAAAAAGGATTTTAAAGAGCACTTGTTTTGCTTTGAAACTGTAACCTGGAATTGCCAAGTCTTTAGTCACAAACTTATTTGTATCCCACCACGTGTATGAAAGGTGGCTATTAAAAGCAATAACTTAATATTCATCCTTAAATAGGCCAAGGCAGGATTTGAGCATGAAAAAAAAAAGGAAAGGAGAAAGCAAGCATAACACCCTTCCTCAATTTTGCCTTACCTCAACTCTTCCTTCCTTCCAGCAAAGCTAAGAGGAGTCAGTGTGCATGGCCTACATCTACAGTGCTGCCTTCTTCCACGCACCAGACCTGCTGTCTGTCCAACCAGTAGAAAATTACCACTCACTGCAATCACAGTTTTATCAGACCAGTAGCCTTCTTTCAAAGAGGGCTTCTTTTTTTTTGGTCAGTGACAACAGGGCAGGATTCTTCCCTAATGTCTATTTATCAAAGTCAGAAGAACACACTGAGAGGAGAACTGCTGAAATTGTTGGGTCAAAATTAAACTCTTAAAATGACATTTGAAAAATTGGCTTTTGGATTCTGACAGGCAATCAACTGTTACCTTTTTCAATCCCATCTTCTCATTCCTTTTCCCTTACCTACTAATGAAACTACTTTTGTATCAAGCAAATCCTTTGGAATCGGAAGTAAAATTGATCTGTGTATATTTTATCTGTGAGTTCATACTTTTTAATAACTCACTCAATGTGAACTGACAGTGAATTCATAAAATGCATACTTTGGGGTACTTTTTAAAGAACACTTCATTTTAATATTCTTATTTTGTCTTATCACAAGAGAAGGAAGTGCTGCCTAGTTTCTCTAGCATCGTGAAGAAAGAAGTCTTGAATATATCAAAATGAGAAAAAACCACATGGATCTTTGAAATTGTATTTGTAGCAATGGTTTCCATCGTACTGCTGAAGGAGTCTGAAGGAACATGAGTCTGTACAGTCTGTACAAGTTTGAGTTGCTCTTTCATTTGTTTCAGTTCTGGTTTTGGATTGGGAAGCCAGAAGACGGTAACTGCAATACATGCTGGCGTGTATAGATGTGGTAGCTGGCAGGAGAAAGAAAGAAAGAAATCTCTGTTTAAATATGTGTGGTGAAGTCTGAGGATGATTTTAAAATAATATTTCAGAATGCAAACGTGGTAGATGATTTATTTTAACAAATTGTTTCTGGTTTAAAGGCCAGCAAAAAGGGACATAAGGTTGTGTTGTGGTTAAGAATGGCAGGGACTCCTGCTCCAACTAGCTGGGGGCATGGTGAGCTTTGACCATCACAACATACCCCATCCCCAGGGCAGCTGCTCTCCAGGTTGTTTTCTGACACAACTGTGGCCTCAGGCTTGCAGTAGTTTGTGCTAGAGGGTATCAGCAGCTCCTTCCTACAGCTCCAAAGGTGGTTAGAGCAGAACCTCTCAGCCTCTCATGCCCACGGGGTGCAGAGGACCCAGCTGATGTGGTCCTTCTGTCAGAGGCTTCTCAGGGGGCGTTGTGAGGGTGAACATATTAAGCATTGCAGGTCTCCATTACTTAAATAAGGAAGCCATATAAATAGCTTTGGCACATAAGAAGTTATCTCACTCCTTCATATTAACAGATGGAACCTCCATAAAACATAGGTAATGTGCTTTTGTTTAGTGATATCAGTGAAGTCGTCTAGGTAACAATTTCAAGCAGCAGTGAGGACTGTAAATTTGGAAGCTGTTTCTTTTAATGATTTCCCATTATATACCAAGAACAGATTTTTTTTATTATTATTTTTAAGTCCATATACCAAAATAAAAACTGTGAATTCTATGATCAAAATAGCATATATATTTAGGTTGGAAAAGAAAGAAGGTTCATTAGAACTGCTTGGAACAGATTTTACTTATAACCGAAACTTGCTTCTCTTAATGAAACTTATTTTCTTGTTTTGCAGCTTGCAGGCCTGGATTCTATAAAGCATTTGCTGGAAATGTAAAGTGTTCCAAGTGCCCTCCACACAGTTTGACTTACTCAGAAGCAACTTCTGTCTGTCAGTGTGAGAAAGGTTACTTCAGAGCTGAGAAGGACCCACCAACTATGGCATGTACCCGTAAGTCTGACCAGTACCAATGTCTGCAATTCTCTTCTCCTGTGCCTCTTCTTCTCTTCTCTTCTCTTCTCTTCTCTTCTCTTCTCTTCTCTTCTCTTCTCTTCTCTTCTCTTCTCTTCTCTAGTTATGTGAGTTTGTACATTTTGTGAAGAATTCCATTCAAGGTAACCAAAAGAGATTTTTAAAATCAAAATTCAAACAGCGTATTTCTATTTAGACTAGAATAAATAAACTACTGACATGTTTCTTAGTTTGGTGATTTTTTTTAACTTGTAGGTCTGAGAGATAATACAAGGTATGTAATCATTGTCATATAGATAATAATGTTGAGTTTTAATTACCAGTGTGTAGTTTAAATACATTAAAATATGCTTGTATAAAAACATTCGAAAAACTGAAGAGTCATATAAGGAAAAAAACTGATATGATATGCTCTGCTATCTCCCTAGATTTAAATGAAGATTATAAGATATATATCATCCAAACACAATTGAATAAAAAATAAACTCTTTTTAAAAGACAAGAAAATCATAAAAGGAGAGCAAAAAAGTTGTATGCAATCAGAACAATACATAATTAAACCCTCTTGCATATCATCTTCTTTCAACAGAGAGTTATTCCCTCTTATACAACTGTGGTAATGGAAATTCTTTAGATTTTTAAATAATTTTAAAAATACAACATTTTGTTATTTTTTACTAACTAAATTTGTCATTAAGACAAAACTGATGCCCAGCAATCAAGGGACAGCACTTCTAACTGAGAAGAGATTTTTATTGCTTTAATCAATGTGTTCATGTCCAGAAACATAAAGCATAAATTTGCTTTTCACTCATCAAAATATTTCTCGTAGATTTTCATATGTGGTTCATTACTCACTGGGATTCATTTATTGATCATAAAGCAGCTTTATCTATTTAATCTCAAAACTGGGAACAAACAGCAGCATTTAAAATCTGTATATGAAATACTATATTTACATAATATCCTTTTATTTAATAAAGATGATTAAAATTTGTTTAAAATTTTCCAAGATACCTAGTTTTTGGTGTAGCATTTTGTTAGTTCTTCTGGTGGAGGATTAGATTCAAGTAGATTTTGTGCCACAGTCTTCTTGTTAAGAGAATTCTAAACAAATTAACATGTTAAATGCATGAAGTATTTTAACACAGTAAGTATACAAAAAGCTTAAGAGATAAAACTATAAAAACAAAGTACTGCTGCAATAACAGTCAGTGTATAGTCATAATTTTGGTATGTTTACACTGCATAAGACCACACCATGTGCAGATAACTGAGCTGACACTAGGAGAACTGAACTACATCCTGTGCTCACACTAGTCTCTCCAAATAGCACTGTACTGGGCAAACTGGGAATATACCAGGTAATTTGGAGCTGAGTTACAAAGTCATAGACAGTCTGTCATCCTGAGGTCATTACGTTGATCAAGACATTGTCCATCCACCACATGGGAGTGATGGTCATCAGAAATGGTGTTCCTCAGATCTAAGGCACTTAGCTGTCTCATCTAACCATAGGGTTTTCAGAGAGGAAGGGTAAGTCCCAGCTACTGAAGTGACATAGGGTTCAGAGAGGCACCCCAGTCTAACACACACAATCTGCCATCAGCTTGCTCTGCAGCAAGGCATGGAGTCCTGTCTGTTCACACAAAATATGTGAGGGAATAAATGATGTTGTCCTAGACTTCCTGCAGGAAAATGGTGATTGCAAATAATTCCACTGAAGTGAGTGCCCCAAGCACAGGCCGTTGAAACTTACCCACAGAACTGCACATGTCCCAGGTGCTCTTGGCAATTTCATGCTTAGAAAGATAGTTTCACTCATGCATCATGCAGATGTGGTTCTGTATTATTAAGACATTGATTTTTCATCTCCAAAAGACAGTTCTTCTCTGAAAAAATTACTCATATGTGGCATTATGTTTCCATAATTATCTTTTAGGGCACAATTTTAAGCCCTGGTACCCATTAGTATTGATAAAGTAGGGAGGAGCATGAGAGCCTTGTGGCACTGGGAGCAGGTTACTACAACACCCTGGTGCTTTCCCAAGAAAAGCAGGGTGGTGAGAGCTGCTTTGGCCAAAAGCTGTCAGGAAAGATGTGCTGCCAGACTTCTCTGTTC
>NW_010333712.1:6677-48058 GCF_000700745.2 Antrostomus carolinensis
CCAAAGGAACCGGGTGAGCAGAGGCAGAGAAGAAATCAACCACAACAGAGGTACGAGTGCCCCTGACTTGGGAGAAATAAGAAATAAGGGAGGCAGTGAACCAACTACATTCTAGTTTCTACCTTGCTCTTGGTTCAGTGCCACCACGCACCGCCTCTCATTCAGCACAGACTGCAAGGTATCAGTACTTCACTGACTGTAGCAGCAGATGTAATTCATCTTGTACCTACGATGATGATTATTTCACTAATTGTCAGCTCTGCCAATGATGCTGAGACTTTTGACAGGCAGACTGCTTTCTTATCTTCTTGCACATCATCAGTAATGAAGAGTCTGCAGGCCAAATTATTCCCTAAGTGATATCTTTAGCCCCACTGCTTTCAAATTATGCTCTCAATTATTAAAATTATGTTTCTGCCATAAATATAACCTCACTGCCTTCGGTGGGTCTGTGCAGATGTGGCTAATTTAAATTTAATAAACAAAGATACAGATACGTGACAGAGTAGAATTTAGATTGTTTTAAACTCTCATGCTTTACTGTAATAAAAGGAATTGAAAAGTTAAAAACAAAATGAGCCAATTTGACTAAATAGAGAGAAAGGGCTGTGCAGTAAGAAAGTGCCTTTTCTACATAACCACTTTTGGGGCAGATTTGCATTTTTGATGTTCATTTGCAAATTTATATGCTGACATGTGAGGCGTGACATGAGGGATTAGAAATTTTTCTTGTGACTTCTTAAATGAGAGTTGTTCTTGAATCAGAGAATAAATAGTGGATTCACCTTACAAATTTCTTCATATTCAAACATTTAGAACCACCTGCATTCATACCTATTTTATTTGCTTCACCAAGTCCTTCACATCAATACGCCTAAAATAGGTATTTTCGTTCTCTCTCTGTTCCTGTTCCTTGTTTCTTCGAGGGTTAGATAGTATCCTTCACTCCAGAATTTTTCTTCATTACTGGAAAAATTGCATATGCAGCCTTATGGAATATAAGGACCTTGATTTAAGAGACTGTGAATTTAAGAGTTTAGCTTCAGGCATCCACTTTTTTTTCAAGATGAGTGGATCTTCGAATCTAATGTCATTAATTTTGTGAAAGTGCATACTGTATGCTTTTCCAAAATTGTACAGTTCCCATTTTTACTTCATGTAGCTTTATTTTTTAAAAGAAGAGTGTGTGCATTTCAGAAAAGCATAATAGAATTCTAATTTTAATAAGAGGAAAGAAAATTACATTAGGATATATTGTTAATCTCTTCCTTCTAACCTGATTTCATTTGATTGGCATTTGTTATCAAATCTCTTGCTGCTACTCTTTCTCCTTATTGTATTTCTTTACCATATGCACATACTTTAACAGTGATCTCTCTGCATACACAGTGAGCAACAAATAGAATCATATGTAATCCCCTGCCTGATTATGTAAACTCACATCCCACTGTAATATAATTGGATAAATTGATCCATCTTTTCAAGCTCAAAGGCAGGCAGGTTTATATTGGTGCCTTGAGTCTGAATGTGTCTCTTTTCATGTTATGCTTAAACAATTTTGAAACCAACAAACTTATGCTCTGTTCAGTAACCTCTGCCACAAACCCTATCCTCTATTTTTAAGAGTCAACATTGTATTCCAGCAGCAAAATCAAGCAACATGCTTGAAGCCTTCAATTCTGCTGCCTTTTGTGATTTTGTTATTTTTATATATATATTTGTTTGCAATTTATCATTATGCTCAGACTTGAAGGATTGGTTTGCAGTCACTGGTTTCTGTTCTTCCTACCTGCCTCATAGAAAAAGAATAAATTATTCTGAAAAGGAAAAAAAATGTAATACAGCATTCTACATCAAGTGACACTACTTATCTATGCTACATGTATGTATATGTGCATATAAAAAAGCAATTATGAACTCAAGGGGCACAGCTAGATGCTGGTTTGGAGTATTCTCAGAAGATGATGGTTAATTTTTACCCTTCCACTGTAAATTCAGTAGTCAAATAACACACACCTCTAAGAGTCTATTAACAGTTGGTCACAGACAGTTCTCACTTAAAAAACAACCAAGTTTTTTTTCAGACAATCATCACTCTGTAGTGTTCAAAATACTGCATTGCCCTCACAAGACTTGTGCAGCATTGGGTTTGCTCCTCTCTCCTTCCATAAAGGGAAAAATGTACTTCACCTTCACGGAGGGAGAGGATAAGCAAAGGAAGATGAGGTGTGAAGCACTGCATGAGGCATAAAGTCAGCGTAAACTCTGTTGCTTTTGGAACGAGCCTACTTCTCCATAAGACATCAGTGCCAGTCTACTCCACAGAGAGTGTAGAAATAGTTCTTACATTATAATTTGTAAATGAAGCAAAAGACATTGCTCACACTCAGGCTGTGTTTCATCTAAGAAGCAGAAGAGCTGCATTTTTTTTTTAATGCTCATCCATCTGAACTATGTTTTACTCTTTTGCATAAAATCCACAGTCATAAATTTTGCTGTGAGGAGAGGATCCATCATTTTCACCAATATATTTGTTTTCCTTAAAAATCAATATAAGGAAATCCCTGAGAGCTTTGCACACAGATGTCTGCAGAATGGTTATTGCTGCCAAATTTTTCCAATGTGTCAAATAATCTTTGTATAATTTATAAATTATAACAAAGCAATCGGGCCACATTCATAAAAACCCAGTGACACATAATTTAGCTGAATCTGAGGATTAGAATTAATTGTCTCTCTTTGTTCCAAGTTCTAAATCTTAGTAAATGATTCACGGCATGTCATTACAGCTTAATATTTGCATGAAATCACAGTTTAACTGGCATAATTTAACAGCAATTAAAAAGCTATTTAATCGTCATGCAAATTGGCATGAGGGACCTTGAGTGTGAAGTGTGTCTGAGGGGTTTTTTTTCAGTATTTGCAGGACAGTCATGTACTTTCAGACACCTCTAACATAATCGATAATGTTCTCCCTATCCATTGAAATGTGAATGTGCAATAATTTGTGTTTTCTCTCACAGTTGAAGATTAAGTCCCAAATCATGAATGTAACAAACTTCACTCTCTTAGTATAAATAAAAAATACATTTTTTTAAAAGTGTATTTTATCTGCTGTATTGAATCTTTTACTGATGCCATCTACATCTAGTACAACAAAAATCTGATCATTTAAACTGACAGAGCCAGATAAAACTCTCCTATTGCCTGTTCCATTAATTCCTGTTTTGACCTGCCAAATTTGATGAAATAACATTAAAAAAAAGCCCTGAGCTATGATGACCCATTGTCATAATATCTATAGTTTATGTAAGATTAAATTTAAGCCAGTTTTAAAACATTGGCTCCAATCCTTCAAGCAATTACACACATGCTTAGTTTTAAGTGCATGAATATTACCAATTATTTCAAACGGATTACTGATCCGCTTAAACTTATGCACATATGTGAGTGTGATTAAGGCTCATCCTCCTTATTCTTAAAACTCCTCATTGGTTTTAACAGTGGGAATTTGTTAAGACCAGTCATTATTTAATTCTCATGGCATGTATTTAGAGGAAACATAATTATTCCTGTCTTCTGCACATAAATAATAAGAACTGAAGCAAAAGTAATCTGTGCTAGTTTTAGCTTATTCCGACCTCAGGACTGTTTTACAGAGTAGGTAGAACCATCAGCCTCACAGTAATTTTATGGGAAGCTGAGAGACTGGTAAATCTGAGAGACTCTAGGGTTGTAGGGCCTTTGGGACCACATCAGCATCTTCAAGGCTGTATGTTATCTCTGGTATAATGATTTATCAATATAATTCGCCTTTGTTAACAAGTTGTACTTAAAATACTGACATATTACAGTATTTCAAATGCTTCAGTGTTAGACTTATGATAAGGTCACTGTCAAAGATCAGGGAGAAAATACTCAAAATATTCTCTGTGACCATAAAAATCACAAATTACAAGTATAATTTGCACCTGAGAGGTTCCAGAAATATTGATCTTCGGTACCAATGAGCCACATACTGTTCAGCTAAGTGATTCCTTGATAGGCTGAAAAATAATTGGTCTGTATTTCCAGGGCTTTTTGGCTGCTAACTGTGAAATCTGCACAGAAAGATGTATGAATAAACACTTAACACATTCAAAATATTTTAAACTTTCTTGTCCATTAAAAAAATGCAAAGCAATGTAACACTTCCAAATATTTTAATTATCAAGTGTTTGAAATCCAGCAGCTAACTCATCATTTATTTTAGGGTAAAAATCATATTCATGAAAACACAGTCTCAGTTATTTAAAGTTACAAATAAATACCAGAAAGAAAAAAGCAACTCAAATGTTCAACTGCACTGCACAGAAAACCTTCACCTTTATTAGTTCACATTATCCTTCCCACACCATACACTTTTTTCCCTTTACAAGCATTCCAGCTTTTATATCCACATTTATGCCACATATGTAAACAAATAGCATCATTTTAAAATTACAAATAAAATAGTTGGTGAATAGTGGCTTTTTTTCTGCATCTATTATTACAACTTTCCTTCATTGCATTTGATATTTGTTCTTGCTGCTGTGTGTAGGTACAACTATATAGACCTTTCTAACTCTATAGTTTATTAGTAAAATGTAAGATATAGTAATGGTTTTTGTTAAAGTATGGTCCATTTGAGTATTCAGGTTCATCTTCAAGAATTAAGAACTTGAAGAAATTGATTTATTTCAGTTGTAAGTGCATATTTCACAACCACTCATGGGCTTGATTTTCTAAATCGTTGTATTTTGTTAGTCAAATAAATAGGTAAAAGTTTGAAAATTAGATCAGTGTATCAGTGCTGTAGTAATTGTAGATCTTAAGGAAAAATACAGAAAAAAGTAGTACATTTTAATTTATTTTTTTTGCTGAGATTTGACATCCTGATTTATGTATGAAATGTTAGGGGACACTTTGATATTCTGTTTTCCTTCCTAATGCAAATTTCTGACCATTTATTTCTTATTTATTTATTATTCAATTTGACTCTTATAAAACATCAAAGATTGTCAGTATCAGAAAAGCTTACATTACTACATATAAAATAAGGAAATAATTTTTGCGGTTAAAGCTTTATCCTCGTATCCCACAAGATCACAGGAGATATTTCGTGCAAATTTGTGTTATCAAGTCTAAGTTGTACATTTCCAAGTCATTTTTATGTTTCCTTAAATTATTTCTGAATTAATACTAATTTATTTAGATTATTCAGCTTTTTATATCTCATCCATTTATTATTCCTGCTTAATTTTCAAGGATTGTAAGTATTTAGATTTTTTTATTATTTTTACATTGAATTTGTTATTGAAACATAAGTCTTTAGCTTCTATTTGCAAATAATTGCCTTAAGAAATTTTTTTTAATGTGTTTTTTTTAATCTAATATAGACAACTGTCACTTAACAGGCTTTCCCTTCTTTCTCTGCAGGTCCACCTTCTGCTCCAAGGAATGTGATTTTTAACATTAATGAAACAGCTCTCATGTTGGAATGGAGCCCCCCGAGTGACACTGGAGGAAGGAAAGATCTCACTTACAGTGTCATCTGTAAGAAATGCGGGTCAGACGCCAGCCAGTGTGAGATCTGTGGGGGAGGGATCCGCTTCATCCCCAGGCACACGGGTCTCATCAACTCCTCGGTGACAGTGCTTGACTTTGTGTCGCACGTGAACTACACCTTTGAGATCGAAGCCACAAATGGGGTCTCGGAGCTGAGTTTCTCCCCCAAGCAGTTCACAGCTATCACAGTTACCACAGACCAAGATGGTAAGTCCCAGCGCTGCGTGTCCGTTACTGTGCCCCTACTGTGTCATCTGTGTGCTTGTTGGGGGGATCAGTTTGTTTCTTGGAAGTCTGGGTCAGCAAGTTAGGATGTTTTGCAGGTTGTTACATGTTTTTAAGTGCTTTTGATGAGGACTTTGAGCTTCTGCTGATGAGGGCATTAAATGCTCTTGGCAGTTGGCCCTTGACCCCATTACACAGGGCACAAAAACATACCTTCCTATTTAAAATTCAGCGTAAGCTTTAAACACCTGAGTCTAACTGTATCAGTGGTTCATCAGAACTGGAGTCTGCATCTGGTGCTTTTCCAGGTCTTCCCTTATGATTTCAGTTTGAAAGAGTAAAACACCACAGGTTATCTGTTACAATTTCGCAATTCAAAGGTGAAATGAAAGTGAACTCACTTCCTTTAGTATCTGTGTTTCATAGTACTAATACAGCCTGCCTCACTGGAAGATATTTGAACATCTGTATGAACCCTTTCCTTAGGTGAGGTATCCTAATAGATTTTATTTGTTCCCTTAATTGTCCATTTTGCATTATTCTTTTTTGAGCTTCTTCCTCTTCCATCTTCAGAAATACTTACTGTGCCAGGAAACAGCATCATAGGTTACCAACAAAGCAATCTCTAGCAGTATTATCTTCTGACTTGTGTTACTGTAGATTAGAAGGTTATTTCAAAATTATCCCTTGCTGATATTTGTTCCAGAAATGTCTTTCACCTGCTGTGCAGTGACATTGCAACTGTAGCCAAAGTGTTTAATGTAGAACAGGAACCAATCTAGCAAAAATACCATTTTGAGTAGAAGACCTTTGATAATATGGAAATATTTAGTAAAAGTGCTAATGTTCCAGTTGTAGGAAGGCGCTGGGTTGTTTCATTGATGAACCTAGCAAAAGTCTGCTTACGTGTGTATCTGGGACAAGTAGTTTTTTTGATGAGTAAGTAATGACTTGTTTGCCTTTGGGCATACAAAAATTAACAGCTTGCTGTGATGATGATAATGACAGTGATGCTGATACTAATAATATTCATGAAAATGGATTGGAAAAAGCATGAGAACTACTCACTCATCGTTCATGTGATGATGGTGACAGAAGGGATATTTATATAAGATGCCTAATGATATATAGCTGTGGAATTGCCTTGAGCTCTTAGGCTATGTATCATGTTGCAAACCTCTAGCTCTCTGTTTCTTTCTCCTTAAAGGAAAAAAAAAATGTGGTGCCAGAAACTACCATTATCTGTACTTTAGATGTTTTGTTACATGGTACTAAGTGCAAGTCTGCAAGCATGCACAGGTGGAGGTCACCAGAGATATGGTTTGTTTTTAAACTGGCTAACAGCTGTGTGAACACAGTTTGTGATGTGTATTTAAGTGGTGGGCTTTTAAAAAATACTGTCTCTTTTGCTGTTGTCTGTTCCTGGTTTAAAGATACAGATTTTCACTGCAGTTTACTCAAAACAGGGAGAAGACCAATGTTTTGATAATTTGTGGCACAGGCTCTCAGTAAACTCTAGAATGTAGACTGCTGGCATTCCCTATAAAAATTCTTAAATGTTGTTGGAAGGGCTTCAGAGAATTTAAGACCAGATTTCCAGAATATCTGCTGGTTTATTTGGATATAAAAAGAAAGTTTTGCAGGAGAAAGCATTGTAATAAATGAAAAGGAGGCATCTATAACATGTAGTTATGAAGATAAAGCCATTTTTGTAGGCTTACAAACCGTATAGTTGTATAAAATCATAAGCGTGATAACTATATTTTTAGAAGTAAAAGGGGGAAAGATAATTTCATATGAAATATGGAAGAAAATTGAGGTTTTGGTGATGGAAATTATTTTGTGAGTTACTTTTAGTCATAAATAAGAAGGAGGTTTTGGTGATGGAAATTATTGAGAAGACAATAAACATTTTTTGTGAGTTACTTTTAGTCATAAATAAGAAGTGATATGGAGAAAATTAGGGTGTCTAAACTGAGAAAAGGAAGCTGTAGAACTAAAAACTTCATAATATTGCAGAAATTTCATTAATGTTTATAACTCACATCCACGTTCTCAGGTAAAAGGATTAGTGACCTTATGTTTATTGTTAACTAGCTATTAGTAAACAATTTATAGTTTTTCTTTTGCCATAATTTTGCCAAAAACACTAAATAGTCACCTTTATATTGCATTTCTTTTTCTGTACCACCAAACAGTAAATTTGCTGTTACATTCTTTCCTTATGATCTTAATTATACTGAAATGGACAGTACTTACTGCATGGTGTTAGTGCTCATGTTCGTATGGAACAAAGATCCAAGATCCAACCATAATGTGATGACAAATCAAAAATATCTTAATGTGTATGAGGACTGCATTACCAGAAGTTCAAACATATTGCTTTAAAACAATTTTTTCTTTTTTATGTTTATTTAATATGAAAAATCTAGGTCTATATTAAATTATAGCTACACATATACACATATAAATACACATGTATTTATCCTGTGTTCATACTACCTTTTTATGTGCGATCTTTTCTTACAGACTGTTTTAATGTTTTTGGTATACACATTGCATGAAGTACTAGATCTCTTTATAAATATATAAATTGTTTTCTTCAATTGTTGTATCTTTGTTAAGAATATGGAACAATATCTTCAGCTGTTGTAAATCCAGAGCATTCTGTTAGTTACAATAATTTACAGTAGCTGAGGAGCTAGCATTTCATATTCTTTGAGCATATTGGATTTACTTCCCTCCAGTGGCCCTTTCTTTTTGATGGTTTCTGTGAAATTAACAGATTCTTCTTTAAACTTGCAGAATTCTTAGCTTGTTCTTCAGGGTTGTTTTCTCTCTTTTTATCATAGAATCATAGACTGGTTTGGGTTGGAAGGGACCTTAAAGCTCATCCAGTTCCAACCCCCCTGCCATCAGCAGGGACACCTTCCACTAGACCAGGCTGCTCAAAGCCTCATCCAACCTGGCCTTCAACACTTCCAGGGAGGACCATCCACAGCTTCTCTGGGCAACCTGTTGAAGTGTCTCACCACCTTCATAGTAAAGAATTTCTTCCTCATATCTAATCTAAACCTCCCCTCTCCCAGTTTAGAGCCATTTCTCCTCATTCTGTCACTCCCTGCCCTTGTAAAAAGTCCCTCCCCAGCTTTCTTGTAGCCCCTTCAGGTACCGGGAGGCCGCTATAAGGTCTCCCAGGACCCTTCTCTTCTCCAGGCTGAACAGCCCCAACTCTCTCAGCCTGTCCTCACAGCAGAGGTGCTCCAGCCCTCGCATCATCCTCTTGGCCTCCTCTGGACTCATTCTAACAGGTCTTTCTGGTGTTGAGGGCTACAGAATTGGACACAGTACTCCAGGTGGGGCCTTATTCCTGTTGGCATTTTGCTGAATAAGTAATGCAATGAAGAGTTCTGTGGGCATCCACAGAAACTGAAGAATTGTACTCTACCAGTTAGTGAGTACAACAGTCTGAGAGCATCAAAGCGGGAGAATATTTGCTGACAGAAGTGAAGTAATTCAAAAGTGATTAAGGCTCATCTATATGCACAGAGCTCTACCACAACTTATAGTAAAATCTTAACTGCCTCCTCCTGCAGTCACCAGCATCAGCAAGATTAAGTACAATGCTCAGCTCAAACAATGACAAGAACCAGACTAAAGGAGAGGAACACTTTGAAAAGCCTTTGCTAACTGCATCCTGCAAACCTCCCTGTGATTTGATGACTAAAGCATTGCCAGACCAGATCAAGTACTGAAAAAAGTTATTAACATTAATGTGAGTAGATCATATAAAATGAACTTGGTAGTATTCATGACTTTTTAACTTACTAATTTGGCACAAGTATTCATAAATTTGTTATCCATGTTTTTATTCCCCCCCCAGGATTCATAAGGAAACAAAGTTTCTGTGGTTGCATTGTCTGTCAGGCATCATAAAGAGCTGTGAACCCATTTGCCAACATGAGTTTGATAACAGAGAAAAAAAAAAAATCACAGATATTATGTTTTCTCAACAAAAGTGTGAAAAATGACCACTTAGAGTCACCAAGCTGTTGGTTGGATCTGCAAGTTGAGAAGAAAGGTTCACCTATGTAAGGCTTGCTTACTGGAGTAGAGATCCAGGTGACTGACCACTTAACCTGTCTGTTGGCTGGTCAGTAAAGAGAGAATATATACAGTTCCTGTATGATCACAGCACGTGCTGTGTCTTGTCCAGCAAGTGTGTCAAACAAGGATGAGGTAGGGACGTGGAAGAAAGCGTAGAGATGTTGCAGGTGGAGAGGTGAGAGAAGTGAGTTGTATGCTGCTGTTGTGTAGCTTTGTTTCAAAATGTTTTGAGATCTCAAAATAAACCCTACTTTAAATTCAGATAAATGGACAGATAAACAGAAGGAGGTTCTGCTCAGAAAAGCACTTAAGGGAAAAGTCCCCATTCAAGGAAGAACATTAGCACATATTAAGTGCTTTTGCAAATCACTGCTCAAGTAATTTGTAAACAACTGAAAGGTAAAACATGTTTTAAAAAAAAAAGCTTCATCAGAAAACATTTAACGGTACTGCTCTTCAGAAAAGTTCCTGGATGCCTTTTCTTTATGGGAATGAGAAAGTTTTATACAGCAGTAAATATGCTGAATATGAAGTAATTGTATTCAATCGACTTTAAATCATTGTGTGAAGAAGCAGAGAATTATATGCTGAATTGTAATTTATGTTTCTCTTATGACTAATGGAAGGAAGAGACACCTCACTATATAACTTTCTTAGCATGCCTTAGAGTCTGCATTGCCTAAAGAAAGTTCAGAAGTACTTGAGGTTTTTCATGCATAATTAAAGTAGTAAACAATGAATAATTAAGCAAAACAGAACTTTAAACGATAGTTCCTATTGCCAAATAATAGTCCACACAGACGTTCGCTCTGTGGGCATTCTGTTCCTTGAGAGCAGAGGGGGTTTTTAGCATTACACTATGCAGAGGGGGAGTAGAGTCACGACACATATCCTGAGTACATGATAATACAGACAGGAGTGGCCTGCTCTGTTTCAGTCCACCATTTCAACTGCATCACTGAGGGGTGGCACTCTGTGGCTATAGTGTTTCTCTGGCTGTGAATAGTTTCCTCATTATCTGGTCTGCATCTTCACCACATCATGTCCCTCCTGTGAGACTCCATACTGGCAGCCCCCAGCTCACCTTTCATCTGGATGTCCTAAGGTAGTGACCTCCCCTAAAATCACAGCCCAGCCGTGGGGTGCTTTGTGGGCATTGTTACATTCGTGGACTCCTTCTGCTTGTCTTATCTGACTTGGTGGAAAGTTGAAATTAGATAATTCCTCCTTCTGCTGTTGCATCCCAGAAATCTTTTTCTCCCTTCTCAGTTCTGCAGTTTGTGAGCAACTGATCTCCGTGAAATCAAAGACCTGCTACCAGTGGGCAGAGCTGGAGGCATGAGAGACTTCACTCTCTCTGGGCACACACTCTATTGCTGTATTAAAGACTGTCTAGTTTTGCTGTGTCTGTCTAGTGTTGGCAGCCTGTGGCTAGCTGAGGTTCTCAGGCAGACTCTGAAGCTGCAATTGTGGCAGAATTCTTTTGTCTAATACATTTTATTTTATGTGAGCCGTGGACAGATATATCCTAGGTGATAAAATGTTTCCTAATCTTATAGTAAAATCTTGCCAGTGTCTGAAAGGGATTCCCTTAATTCCTTTTCCCAAATCAGTTATGGCCAGTTCGTTGTTCCTAGTACAGGTGGCTCCTCAGTCATATTTGTAGCCCAGTATGGATGGTCTGTAGCAGCAGCAGCCTCTTCTCACTCTCTTAGAGCTGTGGGTACTGAGAAGTGCATGGAAGGATTTCAGTGTCTCTTCCAGGAATAAACATGACCCTATCACCATGAATTAATGGCATGTAGCATTAGAATAGCAATGCAGATGGTGTAAGGTTGTTAAGAGCCTCATCTGAGTGTCAGAAAAGCCTCTCAGTGGCACTGCCAGGACAGTTTATCAGGTTGAATCCTTCTGGGTGATGGCAGTAGAGTTTCAGGATGCTCATTGGGATGGCACGAGAGTTCCCTGTTCGCCCATCCATAATAGCATCTGACTTTCACTCTAATCAAAAGTCAACTTTCCCTTTTTTTCCCCAAGTCTCAAATCTCTACAGATGTGATTTTCCTTTAAAGGAACTTTAAAGTCACGAAAACTTCTCTTTTCCTAATGACATAATGAAACCCTTTGAACCATTTTCCAAAGTGTTTATGTTAATGGTGCGTAAATCTAAAGGAACAGCTATTTCTAGACCCCGATTGCCGAAATGGAATAGCAGGTCACATAAAAACCTGTTGTGAAACAGTCACAAAACAACTTCCTTCAGACATTGCCAGAGCTCAAACCACGTGAAAAAAAAAAAAAAAAAAAGATTATGAAATTTTCATCTATTACAATAAATGAGAAATTTATGGCATTTGTTTCCCTGAGGCCTACAGCTGTTTTGATAGTTCTACCAAACACTGGACTGTCGTGGGAGCAGCGCAGAACAGTGCTGCTCGTGCTGTTTGTGTGAAAAAAAATGAAGAGAAACATCAACTCGTTGGTTACTGGCCAGGGGCAGCCTGGAAATATCCATAGTGAATGTGACGTGAGGATGGTAAGAGGAATTACTCATAATTTAAAAAAAAAAGTTTGAGATGTGCACTCCCTATTGTAAGTCACTTTTGAACAATATATTTAAAGAATACATTTAAAAAAGGTATTGAGCATTATACAATGAATATTCAGGCAAGTCTGTAAAACTATATGAATATATATGCATATTTATGTGGGAGTGTATATAAATTAAGCATTTACAGTTGGAAAGAAAACCACAAGGCAAAAATGCTAAATCTCAATTCTCAGCCTTGTTCAACTAACGTTCTGTTGAGCACTCTTCAGGTCTGCCAAAGTTCAACATTTTGAGGCGAGGTCCATTTTGATTGTGCAGCACTGTTATTACCCACAGATTTTCATCTGCTGGTCACCTCTATACTTTTAGACTACTTTTTGCAGTTGTTTCTTTACACATACGCATGATTACTACACAGTAACCATAGGTGAAAAATGGTTTTTAAGCCAATCTTGATTTATATCCTGAAGATTTTTTAAATACTTATAATTTTTCTTTAACAAATGTGATCTTTTTCTGGTGGCAGATACTGATGTTCAGCCCTTTCTTTAATGCAGCAGAAGTCAACCTGATTCCATTTACTTTCATTTCTCAGTATTACCCATTAAGCCAGTCAGACGATGTACAGCTTTAAGATACGATTCTCTAAGTTACACAATATGAGGAGAACAAAATGAGATTCTAGTTTGAAGGAGGAGGGGGAAGAGGTTAATCGATACTGTAAAGTATTTTTCCCATAATATACTTACCAGGGTGGTTTTTCAGGTTTTTATAATAGTTTCTTTCAGTGCATAGCACACTGTTATTTATAACCACTGGCAATTTGTCTGACGTGTGTTTTCAGCAAGTTTCTGATTTAAGTTGTAATCACTAAAATACCACATCCAAATGCTGCAACAATTGTATATTTAATAATAATAGTTTATTTCAATCTGTAAAAGGGACATTTGTGGAGAAAAATGTAAAATAATCATTACAAATAAATTGGTAGGCATACAGCACTGAGATAAGAAATATGCTCTATTATGTTTGCTCCTATTGTACTCAGTGGCTGGGAAGGACACTCAGCACAGGATTAAGCCCTCCAAGAATGAGATGTTTATTCATTGACTTTGGTGATTTTAAACAAGAATGTCAAATAAGGTTATTGGTGCTATCTGCACACCACTCTGCTAAGAACCGTGTTAGGATCATCAAGCACATTTCAATTAGCTGGAACCTCTCACAATGAGTGATATATAGTTAAAAGAATCATTATTGAGTATTCTAGTCAGGGTAGGGTACAAGATATTTCAGATATAAACTGGTGACTGAAGTAATTAGAAACCTCTACCACAAATGTTAATTGACCAACTTACAAAATTCTTCAGTTACATTAGGCACCATCTGTTTTCAAAGTTTATCTAAACATTTCTGAAAGCTATTTCATTAAAAAAGTAAATAAATAAATAAATGAAGAACCACAACTCTGGTGTTCCCAGTATATGACAAGTGTAACGAAGGCTTCTGTTGCATTCTTGGCAAGAGGAGTGATTTTGGTCAAGGGTAGTAAAGGAAGACATTCATCACAGCTAGTCAATCTGAAACAAATTGTGTTTGTAGATGTCACGACTTTCACGCAAACCTTTAGGGAGCACGTTCAGAATGAAGGACACGGTAAATTACAAACCAATTCTGCTGATGTTTGCTACGGGGTCTTTAAAGCAATTATGTCGGTAGCAGGTTGCTCCGATTCATTTGCTTCTTAAAATGTAGTTTCTTCATTAAATTCAACAACCCTTCTCCTTCCACTTCTGTGACTCTTCCATATGCATTTGCCTTAGGCTCACGGTTTGGAAATAGTTTTCATTTGTATACAATAATGGCATTAAGTTGTGCGCATTGGAATAAGGTTGAGAGCAGACTCAAAATTGCAGAGTTTCCTAAGCTTCAGAAGTCTGTTTATTTTACAGTTCTGTTAGCTTCAAGATAATATTTCTAATAACATGCTTTAACCTTTTTCTGCCCAGACTAACAATGAGAGATGTCTGTTTACTGTCTTCGTATCTGTGTTACATATTTAAACATTTTCCCACTGTGGTAAAATTTATACTGCGTCTCCAATGAACAAATAATAAAGATTGCTCCTCTGAAAAGATTATACTATCCAGGATATGTACACTTAATATTTAGTTTAGAAATGCATGTTGCCTTTAACAACCCCTCTCGTAAGTGAGCCTTCATATTCTAGTCTGAATCCCAGTCTGACAGAGATGAGGCAGAGGGTGACAACCAGTGTCAAGATTGGCTGGTGTATCGGTTGGCCAGGAGCAAAAGAAGGAAAAAAGAAGACACTCTTAATCTGCTAAATCTTATTTCCATCTAGTGTGCAGTCTCTGGTTTCCTTTGAGAAATTATTTTTACATATGAAATATGCACATTTTTCTTTATCCTCTTTTAAGACTTCCCTTAGAACCTGCACTTAAGCAGGAATCTTGTCAGATATTTATATATATATTTATATATATATATATAGACATGGCATGGCTACAGGTTCTAAAGGGGACTTTTTCAATAAAACCATTTTTAAATGGTTTCATACTTTGTTGACTCTCTGGAGTGAGTGCAACTTAGTAAGTGAAGGACTAACTATTCAGAATATTTTGTCACGGTTGTTTTCACTTACTAAAGTGATATGGAAGTTAGCAAACTCTGCATCGAAGTGCTTGGTTTTACTGGCTACAGGGGGCCAAAAGGGGAAGGAGGGTGATACACAGAAACATTCCCAAGGAAAACATAAGCAAAAGGAAGAGGCGTGCGACTAAATTTGTAATATAAAAAATACATTTTTAAAAAATATTAAATGTAATATATTTTTAAAAAACGTGTGTTCAGCAAATCAGACCAATTTGATTACCATATTTCTCTCATGGAATAACAATGTCATGTTGTACACCAAACTGCTCAGTATTTGAAAACTTAAACTTTAAAGCAAATATTTACAAGAAATCTCTAATTGGAAAATGAAATCTAATGTACCAGAGCTGTTTTGCTGGAAGCCAGTTACAGATGTCCCACTGGATAAAAAGCAAGGGAGGCCTGGCTCAGCTGGAGTTTCCTGAGCACTCCTCTACTCTTGCTTAGTTCTTTTGCTTTCATCCACAGTACTTCAGTAACTAGTCACAACTTTTCTACTGAAGTTAATGGCAAACCCTATAAATTGCTGCAGTATTAATTAAATCTCGTTCTTCACTGAATTAATCCACATTTTCAAAAAAATTTTTGTGCTTATTCTGTCTGAACATAAAGTAATATTTTTAAACTTTTGTTTTCCGTATCATTTTAAATAATACATGCAGCAGCTTCTACATCGTGTGCTTGATCTATAATTGTATTGAAGTTTTTCAAGATTAATGTGCATTATCTAAGTGACTCACAAATTCTAACTTGTTATGCATTGCAAACAGCTGATGTATGATCCCGTAAGTTACTGACAAGTTCTTCAGCCAGTTTGCAATACTGTATTTCACAGTTTAGAAATAAATGATCATTTTATTATATTAACTCAAATCTGTCTGGAAAACAAATTGTCTGATTCCAATGACTGGTTCATATATACAGGATAATAAACTCTAAGGTCTATTTTTCAAAATTAGTTTGTTCTCCTAAAAATTATCTAACAATTCTTTTTATCCTGTAACTGAAGATCAGTGAGGACTGAAAAAAATATTTTACACAGTAGGGTAATGGAGTAATGGGATTCAGGAAACTCAGTCTGTAGTTCAAGGATGATGGGCTATGGTCTGGCAACAATAGAGAAGATGTGAGTCTACCTTCCTCCCTCAACTCATACATTTTTCTGTCAAGCTAGAAATGCCATTTACTAATTGGACATGAGGTGAATTTTTGATATTGCCATACATTAATAGATATGATTTAATCTAATAAAGGAAAAATATTTTAACTGAAATTTAGCATCCCTCTATGCCAATTTATTGATTTTCAGTTTATAAATAATGCAACTCTGACTAGAATATGAAATCTTTGGAGAGAGGAAATAGATAAAATCATATTTTTCTAATGTGGTGTTAAATACTATTTATCTTTAAAAATGCTTACTTGTGTTTGAAAGTGAATTTTCTCTGGTCAAAGAAGCAAGTTGACAGCATGGAGATTAAAGTCTGTACCCTTTCAGAGAACGTGTGTGACTGTGGAGCTGTATTAACCAAGTTCCCTGGTGTATATTATTTTGGTGCTGGGAGATTATCTTTAGGAGAAGAGCAAAGTTTTATCTGCATTTATCTCTCCGACCTTTACCTGAAACAATCAGGTTCAGTGGTGCCAGTTTCAATGGTAACTTTTGTTCCATGCAACATACTGTAATACTGAAGAAGTGATTAATCTGAGATGAACCAAGGGATGTTTGTGAGATCTTTGAAGTTATATTTCACTGTGAATAGTTTCTTATGTTGCAGCTCACAGGAGCTGATGTTAAAGGAAGTAAGTTCTGTCCCAAAACCTCAACCCTTGGCCCATACAGCTTCTGTATCCCCCTAGAGCCACTTCCACCTGTACATTATTAGAGATTAACGTGATATTGTAAAGTTTTTACATCACATTCCAATGTATCAGTGTCGTTCTGTGCAGGTTCAGGGACATATTGCAGGGTATCTTTATCTGTTTTCCAAGTTATCTAATGTCACATTTGCTTCATTACCTTTAAAATTTTTGCTTTTCTGTTATAACCACTAATCTGTGACACAGCTGATCCATAAAGACAGCCTGACATTTCTAGGTAAGCACCCAAGATGTTTGCTGCAATACTGGGTGGTGAACTATTCCAAAAGGCAGGCTAATGTATGAAAAATCAGATCTTGTTTTTCCTTATTCACATATACAGTAGCATTCTGGATAAACTTTCTAGATAACCTTGACAGTCTCATAAACATAATAAATCTAAGCTCTTTTGAAGCAGCAATGTGGATAAAATATTCTTCATTTTTCCATTTTTCCCTTTTAAGATGATGGTTATATTGTCAGACTTGAAAGATATGCCTTTCTCATGCATTTTTAGGGAGGATAAGAATAATGTCTTCAAAAATATTTGAGTGGGTGGAACATGTGTCAGTTTTTATGAGCAAGTCACTCTTACTCAGTCTCTCAGTAGATGAAGAATTAAAATTAAAATCTCAATCTGGAATGTCTTCTATAATTAAATATAATTTAAAGGCTAAAAAATGCATAATATTTACTATGTATAGTTTTATTTCTATATGTATCTATATATTACCGAAGAAGTCTTTCAGTATATTTATAAATAGTGTGAAAATAATGATTCATTAGTCTATTATTAAATACATGTTAATATGTTGTCTTTCTGTGTGCTGTAAGAAAATATCATTTTACTTAGTTGAAATATTTCAGTAATCTTGTAATCTTTTCATATTTACTGGATTGACACATGAGCTACCTATCTGTGCAACACAAAAATTACATTTTCATTGAAACTAACCAACACTTTCAAAAAAGTTCCCAGATGGGATACGCTCCATTCCTTCCACTCTATGTCACTTTGTCTTTAAACTGCCTTCCCCCCTTCTGTTTAAATTTTTGCAGTGACAGGCAACCATTTTAAGTACCTGATGTATGTACAATCTGTTTCCTCAGTGGAGTATTGGGAATTAAGTAGTGATAAGATGAATATTTAAAAGCTGAACCTCACCACAAGAAGTTGGGTACTTGTCACACAGTTACCGACACACACTGTGGGTGCTCCACCGAGTGAGAAGGTGCTCACAGAGAGTCAGGAAAGCGTGGCCGTGTTTTCTGCAGGACTGACAGGTTTTCCAGGGAACACGGGTCTCATTAGGCATCTCAGTGCAAGGAGAGCACCAAGAGCCCCACAGTTCAAGAAGGACAGGGAACTGCTTGAGAGAGTCCAGCACAGAGCCACCAAGATGATGAAGGGAGTGGAGCATCTCCCTTATGAGGAAAAGTTGAGGGAGCTGGGGCTCTTTAGCTTGGAGAAGAGGAGACTGAGGGGAGACCTAATTAATGTTTATAAATATGTTAAGGGCGAATGTCATGAGGATGGAGCCAGGCTCTTCTCAGTGATGCCCAATGGTAGGACAAGGGGCAATGGGTGTGAGCTGGAACACAGGAGGTTCTGCTTAAACTTGAGAAGAAACTTCTTTATGGTGAGGGTGACAGAGCACAGGAACAGACTGCCCAGGGAGGTTGTGGAGTCTCCTTCTCTGGAGACATTCAAGACCTGCCTGGACACCTTTTTATGTGATGTCATTTAGGTTCCTGCTCCAGCAGGGGGATTAGACTGGATGATCTTTTGAGGTCCCTTCCAATCCCTCACATTCTGTGATTCTGTGAGAGCTGCAGTTCACTGAGCACCTTGGAAAATACTGCCTTGTCACCGAGTAGCTTAATGGAAACTGGCTTGGCTTACAAACCCTTTGGCTGTTAGTCCTTTTTTAATCAATAAAATACACTGGAAGTGTAAGATTTATTTCAGAATGATGTGAGGTCACATATTACCTTGTACCTTGATAGAAGCGTGGAGTAACTGTGAAATTAAATGACTTAAACACAGTGTACTATACAAGTACTTCTTATCTCTTGATATAAGGTGAAACACCCAAAACTTTGAGCTCAAAGAGATTCCATTCTGAATTAAAGCAATATGAGATGGTCCTTGTAAGAACTGCAATATTTGCAACAGGAAATAAGAATAGTACAGATTTATTGGCAGTAATACAAATACTTCAGATTTTAATAAAAGAAATTATTTTACTTTTGGTGACCTCCACAGCCATGCTTATGCAAAATAATGTTTGTTTGAGAAATGATTTTTATGTAGTCATAAATCATCAAATATTAAATTCATACACCCACGTTGCTACCAAAATCTTCATTTAGAAAATTCAGGTTCCAAATTAAATCACAGGAAATTTTTCAAGAAACCTTAATTCAGAATCATATTTTATGTTTCTACTATGCAGTCTTTAATTATATAAATAGCCTACACATTTTTGGTCAAGTGTCTCCCTGATAACAAACCAGTGTTCTTCCACATCATCCTCATCTATCAGTGTGTACGTTGTCCTTTTATCCCTTGTTTAGCCCAGTTTCTCAAAGCTGAGCCTTCATGTGCCATATATTCTCTTGCAGGTTTTCTGCTGCGTTCGTATGCTGTAGTATTTTAGTGTTTTTAGTTACATTGCAAACATTAAGTCAGTGATTCTTGAAGGCAAGTAGGTAGAATTCCATTTTAGAAGGTAAGGAATAAATCTGTGCATGTAAAACCATGTATGGCATAACCATCCGTGAGGTGAGCACGGCTCCCTTGGGATGCAGGTGTCCTACTTTTCAGACTTGGGAGAATTCAGATTTTAATGAAGATAAGTTAAGCATACTCGTCATTTGTACACAAAAAAACAAGGAGAAAAATGTTCACCACTAGCTCAGTAATTGAGTTGATTTATTTTGAAAATTCATCACAGGAAAAACATTTATGATCGATCCTACGGTTAGTACTGCTTTGCTTCATTTTTTCTTGAAGCATATTTTCTGTATGGGAAATTTGGTTGCAAAGTGCAGTGACTTTTGGCTACTTTACCAAATGATAAATTGGGAAGATAAGCAACTCAGAGTAGCAGAGTAGGGGTTAATAATCCTGTAAATGCAAGCAGCTACAGTGAGTCTAACAAAAGAGAGAATTGTCCCCAAATCATCTTTGGCTATTTCACAGCTAAAATGTGGGAAAAGCTTCAGTGTTTGGATGACAGGAATGATCTCCAAACAAAAAAATACTGATTCACCAAAAGATTATTAAAGATTGAAAAAATTGCTGGATGGAAAACTATGGTGGAGGAAAGGCTGGTTAGGGGGGGAAAAAAAAATCCCCCAAAATATCTAAATGAACTCTTTTTTTAACACTTTTAAATTACTTCCTAGTTTCCATAGAACATGAATGGTAGGTTGTTTCTTATTCTGTGATATAAAGTAGTATAGAGGAATACATAGACTTCTGTTTCTGTCCTTCACTCTGTATTTTCCTGACATGTCTGAGTGGGTGGGTTTATGCCAGAGTTAGACACATCTGGATGGCTCTATGCAGTCTTTATTTCTTTAAAAAAATATATTTTAGTAAACATGTTGTTAAATAATATCAGTATAAAAATATGTAGCTATTTAACTTTTCAAAGGGATATAAAATAATTCAAATTAACTGCTAAGTGTGAGATACTGACCCAAATCCAGATTATTCACCTTCAAAGAAGTCTAGAAACATAACTGACATTTATTTTCACAATAGTAAATTTAATGAAACATGTTCTTCCATTTACTAATTTCTCTTAAGCTTTTGCTATTGACTTCTAACAGTTGAAATAGCAATTGTCTTAAAAGAGAAAATATACCCTAGCAATCAAACAGGCCAGGGACTGCCATGTGGGTATTAGTGCACGCTTCTTTCGATGGATGCACTCACCCTTACTTGCTTTGCAGTATTTCCCGAGACCATAACATCGATAGTTCACTTCTTCCCACTCAGTAGTGGCTTACTGCTGCAATAAAAAGTTGTTCTGAGTATTTAAGTGGGAAAAGAGCTGTTTGAAACATTAGATTCTTTTTGTCAGGCAGCTGGGATTTGACTGGAGCACACTCAGTTATAAAACAGGTTTTCATTGATTTAAGTGGTTGAATTCTTAACTGTAGTTTATTTTCCTTTTGGTTTTGAAATCAGTGCCAGTCATAGCTTTAAAAACAAAAATCATTGGCATGGGAGTTTAAATTAAAAGTGATAAATTGAGACTGCTAGTAACCACTACCTCAGCCAAACACAAATGTCGTGACTGCAGCTCTAAACATCACTGCATGCTTCATTTTAAATTAAGTGTGATGAATTAAGCAAGAAGTTAATTGTGAGCTTGGAATAAAAACGATTATGCTGATTGGAAGAGGCATCATAAAACAATATTTTTACTTGTTAGCATTCCCATCTGACATACCAAAAAAATAAAGGAATGCTAATAAAAATGAGTCTGACAGAAAAAGTGGGCACTTGCTGTTGGTGTGTACATCTGTGGCAATGCCTGATTGTACGTGAAGGTGACTTTCCTTTGAGAATGCGTTTGCCAGCTTAAAAATGTAAGAGCAAATTGAAAGATGCATGAGACGTTCTTGTACCTGGGCTGTAGGTTGCTGGGGGTTAGGTACATATATCTCTATCACTACTGACTAGATATTAGAGTTGCCATTAACTTTTTTAGTGGCAGCAAGTGCCAGGATGAACAATTACGCTTTAAGAGAGTGTGACCTTAAAGACTAAGCGGAGCTGTAAATCTTATATCTCCTTAGCTAGTCTTTCATTTATTTTACTTTATGTCCATTTTTCCTCATTTTCAGCTGGGGCAGATCTAGGCTTCTTTTTAACAGCTAGAATAGTGCTGTGTTTTGGTTTCAGCCTGGGATTGGTTATGAGAGAAACGCTGATAACATACCAATATTTTCAGTTGTCACTGGAAGTCGAAGGACTTTGTGTTTTACTAGTCTGCAGGTGCAAGGTCTGAGAGGGCAAGGAATACTAAACTTAGTAAGCCAAACTGGTATTTGGGTATGCCACTGGGATATTCCATATATAGTTATGTTCAGTATATTAAGGAGGGTTGCTCTCAATCGAGCTCTTGATCTTCTGGAATTGCAGTTTTGGTTTCAGGATTGTCACTCCTCCAGGATCGTTATCCGAGAACAGGCTGGGCTTGGTCAGCGGGTGGTGAGCAATTGCACTGTGCATCACTTATTTGTATATTTTATTATTACTATTTTTGCCATTATTATTGTCATAATTATTTTAAGATTTATTTTATTTCAATTATTACATTGTTCTTCTCTCAACCTACGAGTCCCCTTACCCCTCCCAATTCTCTCCCTTATTCCCTGTAGGGGAGGGAGAGTGAGTGAGCGGCTGTGTTTGGCTGCAGCCAAGTGAAACCACCACACCATTATGCACAGCTATAAAAGTGACCACGGCAATGTTCAGAAATTCACTGGACAACAGTTTTCCTTCTCTAAAGTTTCAGATTTAATGCCAATTTCAGTACTAGTGGGACTGTTTCACAACTAGTCAGTTATTTGTTTTTTCTAGCAAAACATTAATTGCTCATTAGTAGTATGAGAAGGCCCTTGTTAGCATATAAATTGGTGAAACTTTTATCTGTTTGCCATAGGTGAAAAAAGCATTTTAAAGGAAACTACAACAACTGACATCAATGCAAATGAGTCTTTAACTCCTAAACCAAAGACATAAGTATGTGAACTTGAGCATTTCAGGTTCTCAAGCTTCAACATTACAGCCCATCTAATACAATTTAATGAGTTACTGTAGAGCTCTCAAGGGTGAAAGTATAAATAAGAGCACTAAACTTAGCTCTGTTTTCCTTGTTATTACCAAGCTTGATTTGTCAGTTGCCATTGCATTCATTACCTTCTTTTGCCTCTAATTTGCAGTGAGCTGCCTCCATCCTGCCATCATCCCTGTCAGCAGGTGAGGCTGCACACACTTTTACTCATTGAGGTTTCCTCGCCTCAGTCTCCAATGTTATGTTCAACAGCTCAGTTCTTCCCTGCTTGCCACATCTCTTCTGTCTCCTAAACTAATGATTCATCTCTTACTTCATCTTTTCCTATCATCCTTCTTGTCTTTCTTCTCTAGCTCCCTGCTGCTTCTTTCCACTGTTCCCCAAAAATCCTCAGTCAAATAATTTCTTTCACATTGTCTGCTCAGGTTATTCCTCCTTCCAGAGCACCCAGCAGCCTTGCCCGTTCCTAACCTTCTCTTTCCCCTAATCTTATGTGCATATACATCCTCTTTCACGTCTCCTGAGCCAACATCTCTGCCCTTTGCCTTTTAGCTTTGTATCCAAAACACACCATAAACAACCATAAACATTTATTTAACTGTTTTTCTTATAGAGGCTCAGACCAAGGGTTAAATTTTAGTGAACTGTTAACAGAATTGTTAGTCTGGTACCACGACCAAGGAGAAAGCGTTATCAGTTTGGAAACCTTTTCTTGCACAACTAAAACTGGCCTTGCAGCAGAACAGATGTTGCAAGATAACTAGATAGTAAAGACAGAACAACTGATGCATTAGTACTGAATGCTTAAAATAAATTGAGTGTTGAAAGAATTCAGTGTGTGTGGGTTGCACAGAAAGCTGTAACTTCTGACCAGATTTTGGAAGGACAGCTTTCTGCTCTGTTGGTATTCTGGTGTCTTCTAATACCTGCCTACTAACTTCATTTCCTTCAAATTTGTGCTTGGGGCTATTTCCTGTATCTCCTACTGATTTGGCTGGAATATTGCCAATAATTTCTGCAACTAGTTCACAGTTACACATTTATTGTTGGGTCTGTCTTTATGCAGATACTGATTCTCATGAAAGTTATAGAAATAGATCTTTTGAACTTCTCTAAATTTGTTTGAAATTTGCTGATTGGCTCCAAAGATATTTGTGAAGAACTAGCAAAAAGAGGGCAGATGATAAGCAGACAGTGTGCTCCCAGAAACTCCTTTTGCAGAAAGAAAATTAATTTCATTTTAAAAGGCAGCATTTCATCTTACCTAGAATTATTTTTTTTACTTTACTAAAGACACACACAATGACAAAGCTGGAATGAATTCATTACATTTTTTCACTCTTGTCAGGCTTGCATTTTCTATTCATAAACACACATATGGACATATATATAAATGTATGTGCATGCTTATATGCATATTTATGCATAGAGAAAGAGAAAGAAAAAAGTTAAAAATAAGTTTGACAGATTTCAACTCATTCTGTCTGCAACTACAGGCAATGCTTGACCAGTAGCAGCTTCTGAGTTCCCTGAGCTATGATGTGGTGCCATTCCACATCTCCTTTCTGCACACTGGCTATTTTAAAAGACCAACTTAGGAAATAGAGACATTTCTGCCATTTGGAGATTGAACTCTTGGCTTTATGACATTACATCTCACCATGGCAAGCTCACAACAGCACTATCAGAAAATAAGCACTAACCCCTGTTGTCCTTAAGCTGTCCTGCAGGGCTATAGCAAGACAGTAAGAGCAGGAGTCTGAGCCTAAAACTGAGTGAAGGGGCCAAGCTCCAGCTTGTGTCACAGCTCTGAGTTGGGGTGCCTGGGCAGCTTGCCCGGGGTTGGCTGAGGGCAATGTCTCTGCGTCCTCAGAAGCACGGCTGATGCCAGCTCTCACTGCTCCCTAGGACACAGCAGCTTTCGGCAGAGATTTTTGTCTAATGTTTGATGGGTACAGAGTAATCATGAAAGCTTTTACAAATTGAGTTTTACTCTTCAGTCACTGTTAAATCAGCATCGCAATAAACCAACCAGATGTCATACCTCACAGTCGTGGAGGTGACAGATCTGTCATGTCACGTCAGACAGACCTCAGGGGAAATGGGAAAGGAGAGCCCCTCCCTCACACAGCCGCTGTACTGGAGAGGGTTGTGCATTCATCTAGAAGGCAAGATTTCTGCATACCCTCTGGCTTTTATCAAAGCCTTGCACTTCTATACTCTGGGGCAGCAACTATTATTTTACTCTGAAGTCACCTGAAAAAATGGGACAAGGTCATTTCTGGAAGATCTGGCATCTTCAGTATAACCTTCATCCTGTTCAGACTGGAGAAAAGATGACTCAGAGGGGATCTGATTAATGTTTATAAATATCTAAAGGGAGAGTGTCTAGAGGACGAGGCCAGACTCTTATTGGCACCCAACAATAGGACGAGAGGCAATGGGCATAAACTGCAGCGTAGGAAGTTCCACCTGAACATGAGGAAGAACTTTACTGTGAGGGTGACTGAGCACTGGGACAGGCTGCCCAGAGAGGTTGTAGAATCTCCCTCCCTGGAGATGTTCAAAACCAGCCTGGACAAAATCCTGTTTCATGTGCTCTAGGAGTCCCTGCTTGAGCAGGGGGGTTGGACTAGATGTGACCTTCAGAGGTCCCTTCCAACCTCAACCAGTCTGTGATTCTGTGATGACCTAATGCATAAATGAACTTGGTTTGGACTAACTTAAGTTAATTAGGAATTGGTTTAAATTCAGTTGAAATAAGCAATTTGTAATCTGAAAAAAAAAATAATAATGATCTGCATTATATTTGCTATCCTTTCAGAGAACCTTGTTTAAAAGTGATTTATGTTAAACCAGGGTAGATTTTTCTCTCAGCAAGGGTCTTAGTTTCTGCTCTCATACACAAATACTTTCTCATGCTTGTCACCAGTTTAAAACCAAGGTGAAATCCCACAACTACACAGGTCCTGAACACAGGAAGTCCCCAGGGCAGAGCTATTGCTTGAGAACATACTAATGCAAATAGGGAATCATTTCTTTTCGCTGTACTGCAGACAGAGAACTTCATGAAGCATAGCTGGTAAGGCAGTCCCTTTCCCCACCACCAAATCCATGCCTTTGTTAAGTTCTAAAGCTCTCTGCATATGCAAATTATGTGTGAATATGCAGATTAATTTATTAGAGCCAAAAGCTGTAGGCTTGGAAATGATCAGAGCCCATTTTCTCTACTCTTGGATTACACAGGATCACTTGTTGGGTGCCTTGGAGCTCTGGAAACACCACTGTGAGAATGGATGCAGGCAGGGAAAACAGCAAATGACGCCTTTATATTTCTAAACACAGAGCAGAAACAGAAATACTCCAAAGAGCAAAGAGATGAAGATATTTTGTTTTTCCTGTATGCTACAGAGTGGACATGGTGATAGTTCTGATAATCTTGGCATTTTCGCGTTGATTTCTAGACCTGTGGGGTTCAGATAAGTTGTGAGTCAGCTCTCCATGTGGTTCAGTAGCAAAACTCAGTAATCAGAATGCAGCACATCAGTTATTTTATTGTTTTTATTACTACTACTGCTACTATTATTTTAAGTATCACCATCCCTCCTGTGATCCTTATGAACAGTCAACTGCTTGAGTGTTGAAGGAAAAGAGAGGAATTCTTAGTTGGGTTCTATCTTTTCCCCCCAGACTATGAGATGCCAACCTTATTGTTGATGGAATTCTTCAGTTGAGGTTAGGAATCCCATTTCCATTTCAAATCAATGTTTTAAAAGAACATTTTTATTGCAATTGCTAAATCCTAGTTTGGGAATGTGTTGTACTGGCATTTGTTTAGTTCTTTGGCTAAGCTAATTATTTGTATCAGTTTATATTCTTTAGAAGGATTACAGGCTAGGTCACTTCACAAAGAGACCTTTGCTTGCCTGTAAGACACAGTTTTGGTTAGTAGAACAGATTGTTACAGGTTTCCATCTTCATATGTTCTGCATTAATGCTCACTAGCATTCATTCAGTTCATATTTACAATTTTAATTGCCTCACCAATGAAAGGACAAAAAAGCAATTGGGGTTAATAAGAATATTCCTGTACAAATAACTACCTTTTTAATTCTTAAAAAATACTTTATTATGTTTTCACAACATGTCAAATATCTCCTAAATGGAAAAGACATATTTCTTGCTGCAAGAATCTTATAAGAAGCAGCACGTCCTATTGATTTTGCTGTTCCAGTTGTTCTGTGCTGTATATGAACTTCCACAGCAGTTTGCTAGTTTTTGCTGTGCAAACTGAAAACTTATTATTATTTTCTGAAAATCTACTATATTTTGTTACAAGTCAGTTTACTTGGAGCAGTTCTCTTCTGAAGTCCTGGTTATGACTTTCAAATAGAATATTAACTTCATTCATTAGCTGTTAGTTATTTGTTGAGTGGTGGTTGTGCATAACTTCTAAGTATACCTACAAAGCTCTGAAATGAAAGGAGGTACTGAAAGAGTGCTGTGATCTGCTGGTGCTGCTGGCCATGCAAGTAGGTAAAGGTTTGGTCTCTTCTCCCCCAAAACTAGTGAGATCCTTCTCACCAGTGTCTCAGTGCTTTCTGGTTTGCAAGGGTGCTGAGAAGCGCTTCCTTCTGGACACAGAGCAGCATCTCGACAGGTCTCGTGTAGACTTTGTCCCTGTACCTTTGCCAGTGCATTTGGAAGTGGCACAACCAATATTTGGGTGTCATTTTATTAAGTGACCACTTTCTAGACCATAAAACGAGCTGTTGAGGCTACCCCAAATGCAATTGTATTTTCTCAAGGTCTTCTGTCTGTGACCTGAGCACGCACCAAAAGTTGCGTGCTAGTGCACCATGAAATTCCCAGTGACCAACTGCCATAGACTGGTCTCCACTGGGATCTCAGCAGTGGGTGATGCTGTGGTGTTAGGAATGGTAACACAGCAATTTATCTACAGACTTTGTGTTCATGTCTGCAATGAGATGTGTGAAGGATTTGTTTACTTCGAAATTTAAATAATTCTAGAGCTATTTGGAACAATTTTAGACATTTGAAACAGTACTTATCCTAAAAAAATGGCTTTTCTGTTTTCACTAAAATGTGATACTAAAGCCAGGAGTCCAGTTATACAATTTTCTGATGAGTTGAGTGTTTCTTTTAATGGGAGCAGATAGGAAATAATGTAATGATAACACACCTTTATTGTAATGTAGAGTGATAAGCTGTCCAGCTCATCAGGCACGACGCCCGCGCAGGTGAAAGCACTGAAGTTTGAGGGATGGAATGGGGTGACTGGAGACATGTTCTTCTATTGGCATTTGCAACGTAACTAGTCAGAAATGTGCTCTGAAATATGATTGATTCAGACAAATGTGCTGGTGAGGAAATTTTATATACAAGCGTGCTCACTCCTCTGTGCTAGTTCTGTTTTTCCAGAAGGAACTGAAGGGTACAATTGATTTTCTTTAAGCTCTGTATGCTTACATATTCTTTTCTAATGTTTGCAAACAGGGCTATAACAAATCCACGTTCCAAAATGCATGCTTTGGTAAAAGCAGGGAGTTGTGGGCTGAGAAAGGCACCAAACTGTTCAACAGTTGAAACTGCCTAAGATTTTAGAAGTGGGTAATTATATGAAATAAGATATAGAAAGAAGAAACTAGTCAAGCTTTAACTAACTAACTAACTAACTAAATAATTTATATACAAGTTCAGATTATATCTCACAGCCCAAAAAAATATGGAAAGCCTTCAAAGCTTCTGCCTGTGTATACTACAGCATTTTCATGTTTTTTAATTATTTCCCAGTACATTACCACTTAAGTCTGTGTGTCTAATTGATTTTTCATCTCACTGGCCATAATGAATATGGAAAAAATTATACTAGTTGAGTATTTTTAAAAATCTAATTTAAAAAAGCCTAATGCCTTAGGTTTAACTTAATCATGCAGGTAGGAATCAAAGCTTTATTCGTTCTTCAAATACAATCAGGTTTTGAACTTTCTGAAGTCACCACCCTTCATGCTAATTGTTTATCTTCTTGCCTGGCAAAACCACTTAGACAAGATAATTAGGTGTTAGACATGATGGAGGTTCCATTTAAAATTGGAGTTTCTGTAAATGACGGGTCTGAGAAGCTCTGTGTACTATAGCCAGTGATTTCTGTCAAACGCCAATCATAAGGACTCCGATTTCTGTCTGATAAATACATTGTTAAACTTATTTGCTGTTAAAAACCTAATGTGACATCAGCCATATCTATACCCTGTCATGGTTCTGTTCTTTGTTTACAGAGAATTTTCATCACTCCCTAATAAAGGGTTCTCATTTTTAGCAATTATGAAACCTTTTAGTGTCAGTCATTAACGAAGCAAAATATACAAGCTGATTGATTTATACTAGCTTTTTTTTTTTAATATTATGGATTGATGGATTGATTCTCAAAGAGTAACTTTGGAAATGTATTTAGAAATACAGGAGGAAAAAAAAAGTAACTGACAGCATACAATAAGACTGTGTATTTCCAGTCACTGCTGAAGTCAGGGAGGTTTGTGCCTTGTGCTTCGCCTGAAGATGGGTCTCAGCATTTCTTTTTTAGAACTTCTTCTGGCATTAGGTCCTGCCTACACTGAAAAATGAAGAAACCTATCTTGTCTTCTGGAAATTTCTCCTGATAAATGTACTGTGTTTATACGATTAACAAAAGTAAATTTCTTGTCACAGTAAATATGCTGGACAGAGATAATTTTATTTATAAAGTAATAATTCCTCTTCTGAAAGTTCTGCATTTCATTATTTTAAGGACCTTTCTGACAGACAATGAAGAGAATTGTACTAACATATTTTTACTGAACACTATTTTTTACTTGTTTTTTAACTTAACATGGGAAATGCTATATCAGATCAAATCAGTTATCCCCTTAATACAGTTTTTTTGTTTTCTGGCAGTTGTCAATATCAGATAATTCAGAATTGAAGAACTATTTACTAGTTACAAGATCATCATCTGAAGTGAAATGTCATGCATTTCATAGTATTTGTTAGATTTTATCCCTTTCAAAATGTTTATTTGCTTTAGAACTAGTGGTTGTTCTTTATATATCAACATCCAGTCTGGTTTAGATATATTTGGTAAGCATTTACCCTTGCCTAGTGACAATTTGTGATAGATTGAGTTGGATTATTTTACATAATTTATTATTTATTAATAACGATATTAGTATTATTGTTATAGTTATTTTATAATATTAATTTTATAATTATATTATTAATAATTTATTATTTAATAATTTTTATTTATTTTTCTATTAAAAGAAAAAACAAAGTTAGACTCATTTCTTTAGCTTGATGATTACATGGTGGATTTCCAGCATTGCAGGGATTAAGTTCTGTAATTTGCTGCAGGAATATTTAGGAAGAAAACGTCAACCAGTTTCCAGGTGGCATTTGACAGGCAGATCTGTGCACAGGTCTGTGTGACTCTGCTGCCCACCGCACCCTTGTTGCTCAGGGTGGGTGGGATCCTCCTGTTCCTGTATCTGACCCACCGCAGGGATTTCTGAAGGGTTTAGATCCCTTTGGAAGCTGATTGAGATCGTGTGGGCATGTAAATCATTAGGAAACAGTGGGAAATCCTCACTGCCACAGAAATAAAACTTTAGACTTTCCTTCTAGAAAGATAAATATTCCTTTATTCTATAAAAATCTCTATTATTTGCAGTAGCCTTTAAGAAAAAAAAAAAATCATAACATTTATGACTCTCAGAGGCTTAGGCAGGAGTCTGCTCACTGTCACAAAAATGAGTAGTAAAGCTTAGGCCTTTGGAGACTGAAGGTGTGTGTGACATCCCAAGCTGCAGACAGTTCACGGGGAAGGTCTTGCTCACTGTCATGACCAGTTTAAACTCAGGAGGTTACAGGAGTGCTTGCACATGTCGTCAAAATTACTGCGGGATGATACACGAAACCAAAATTCTCCTTAAGGCTGCAAGACCATTCTGTCCAGCCTTTTGCCTAGGCAACAGGGCTACACTTTTTAATTGGTTTCTTGCTATTTTAAGCATTTTTTTCTTTTACTTTTCTGACTCCTTCACTACCCCTTTACTCATCATATCCTATTCATCTTCCTTTTTTTTTAATTTTACACTCTTTATTTGTATGCTATTGGAGCATATCTATGTGATCTGCTAAAAAAGGCGCTTTTTTTAATGGCTCTTCTATTTCTTTGACTACTGATATTACACAGTAAAAGGAACACAGGTGCCTGAGGTGCCAATTCATCACAGTGGGGTAGAAATAGCCCACAGTGACAAGAAAATAGTGGAAAATCTCAAAATTACTTTATTTTACAAGTGATTTATCAAGTTACAAGACAAGTAGTCAATCACTATTTGATTTTTTTGTAAATAGTTTTCAGAATAAGGAATTCTTCACTTGCATAAAAATAGCACAAACATTTTTACTTCATCCTATTATTTTAACTATTTCTTAAATATGTGCTGTACCATTTTCTGCATTTTCACCTGAACTGTTTGCAGTTAGAAATTTTATGATAACACTACTGAAAATGCCGAAGATAATTTAAACGTCAGCCTGATAAATGTAGCAATAATGCTATCTGATAGATTTACCAAGTGTTTTAGACAAGATCGGTGAATATCTATTCTTATCATGTTAGCACCCAGTGACCCAGAATAAGGATAGAAGTTCCATACAGAAGGAAAAGCATCAGCAAATGTAGAGTCTCCTTGGTAAATAACGAGTTCATGAAGCCACGATCGAGGGTCTGAAAAATGAGGAGCAAGTAAATAAATTATAAAAAGGGGAAAGGAAAGGTAAAGCAGACAGTTATGATTGCATGAGCTAATAAAATAGTTATCAACCTACCATTTGCCCTGACTTAATTTTTAGGGTGTTTCCTTGTAGCAGGATGGTAGGTAAGGTCTGTATTTCGTAGTTCAAAGAGATGAAAAATGGAACAGAAAAGTAGAATAATCAAATCTATAACAACTGACTGTCTAACTGTTTTCTAAATATTTTATCTTTCCTTTGTCTCTTCTGAATGTGAGAGCAATAATTAAATAGAGACACCTGCTTTGGGATAAAGAACTTTCAAGTTAATTGCATGGTGGTTAGTAAATCATACTCTTTATATAACTGTACAATTATTAGATCATTACATCAACATATTTGTTGGAAAATATTTAATATTTTACTTTCTTACCCAAAAGACTTGTCGTAGTAGACTTTTTAAATATGGAAAGAGCTAGAAGTCACAAAGCAAGATGCAATTTTTAAGCTGAAATTAAAACCACAAAAGTTCAAATTAATTCCCTTTGGGAAATTTAAGATTAATTCCGTGTATGTAGAACAAAAGTTGCTTGTAAGTAAGGTAACATTTTCAGGAATTCTGCAGAATGAGCCTAAAGTCACACACCAAAAGCATTCCTCAACAGTGTCAGTTAAACTGGCAGCATTAACATCTCTTTATTAGGTAGATCATGACTAATACCTAGCTTGACATTGCCCCCCAGAAAACAAATGACAGGAAAGATGACAGGGAATGCACTGCATTGGAACTTAATGCAAAAATAAACCCTGATCAGAATAGAAAGGAATGAAAAGGAATAACAAAAGACATGAGGGAAGTAATGAAAGTAAAAAAGATTGGCTCAAGTTTTCTCTCTATTATTTATGAGGGTTAAATGGAGCCCTGTCTGCCCCTGCAAAACTTTGCGTGACAGGACCCGGCTCTTGCTCAGGCACTATCCTGTGATTAATATCAATCTGAAAAAGGATAAACTTTATGTTAGAAATTAGACAGAAAATCTGATTTTCAGAGATACAAGATATCTTAGACTGAGTATAATTTCCCAGGGCTTCCTTTGTGCTTCTCTGAGACAGACTCTGTGCTTGTGGGGAGAAGGTTCGCTGGCATGAGGACCACTGTAGTAGATCCTAAATGCAGTTCATCTGATGAGCAAGAATTGATGAGTTGCTGACAGTTTTGTTGCTCTTACTTTAAATGCTCTATCCTGTAGTATCCTAAGTAACTATCACCACCTCTACGGGCATATTATCCCAAATGTGGACAGAAAAGGATATGCTGACGCAAAACTTTTGAATCCTAATTAGAAAATAGGTTTTGCTCCATGTGTTACTGTTCTAACATGGAAGTTATCTACCTCCAGTACAAGTAGCTGGCTTCCCCTAGGACACTGGGAACTCCATTTTGCTTTATTGGTATTTCCTTACAGGTTCCATATGTACAAAACCGGCTTTAATTTGTGTATTTTGTTTGGATGTCAAGACAGCCCATTTTGCTGGCCGCTCTTTTGGTTTATAAAGCAAAAATAATAAAGAATCATTGTGATTATCCAGTTTGTATGCACCTTGAACACCAGTATGAAAGCAATGGCAGTAGGGAAGCAGATAAAAAGAACTCAAACCAGAAAAAAATGGTCTTTGGGAAATAAAGTTTCCTGTTCCTACAGAACTGAATGACTCATGAACTAGAAAATGTTTGTAAGAATAAATGAGCTGTCTTAAGAAACAATATGCTACAGTATTCTTTTTTATTATTATTTAATGGCATTATACTGGCAAATTTCATTACTGTCTTTGGATTTTTTTTTTCCTTTTTTTTATCTATGCTGTGAACACACTTGCTTAGTGAAACTCCAGAACATGTATTTGACAGGTTTAGGTTTCCCTTTGGTGTTGCCTTCAGCATTACACTTCAGTGAAAACGTCCCTGAGGTGGTTTCCTTTGTGCATGTGACCAAACTGTTCTTGCAGTCATCACCTTGCCTTAATTCCTCATTGAGCCTCCCAGAAAGAGGACAAATGACAGCAGGCCAGCTTTTGTCATCATCTCCGTGTACATGTGCACTAAACACCAGAGCAAACTGAAAATATGGAAAACTCCATCAGCTGCCAGCAGGCCAGAGTAGTTGTTGGGCAGCAGTTGACCATTCTTGATGTTAACCTCTACATTAGCATGGCTGGCGTGTGGCTTGTCCCATGGAAATCAGTACCAGCTCTCCTGTATCTGACAGAATTTGAGAGGAAAGGTTTCTTTTCAGCATCAAACTGTCAAACCCTTAATGTATAGCAGCTCTCAGGACAAATGGCTATAATGGTTACACAGGCTACAAAAGACTCTCCAAGGTCTGTCACAGCAATGTCTGGTGTTCACCTGAGGAATGCACATTAAAAAAAAAAAACCCAAACAAATGCAGTACTTGATTTTTATTTTGTATTTAATTTTCAATTATTAATTTAAAGCTCATGAACAAGTTTTTAAATATCATAAATATCAGTATTTTTCCCCTCCATACATGCTTCTCCATTGAGGAAGAAAGGAAGAAAGAATCAGACTGTTGTATTTTCTCTATAAACAACTGTCTTTTCTTTAAATTACTGTATTTATGGTGAAAAATAAAATAGCTCTTAAAAGACTTAGGGGATCAGCATAAAAAAATCAGGGAGTAAAGACAGAGAAGTATAGAATCAATACCTGCAGTACATAGCAGAAGTTATTTATTTTTCCAAATCCAGAATTAGATAATAGAATAGTAAATAACAAAATAATAGGTAAAGGACAAGATAGGTCTATCTACAGAAATATTTGAATTGTTTTTAGTGCACTCTCCATCAGATTTATTGGGCAGGATTATTAGGTAGAAAGAATTAACAAAGGAAAACATCAATTCAGAAGAATGTATTTATTCAGATGTATTACAGGAAGAAAGTATCAATCCCATTGTCTGCTTTGACAAGAATGTTAGAATATTGACATATGTCAGTATTCTAACATTCATGTTGTGTATATCAATCATAACATGTAAATAAAAGCATGCCAACAATATATAAATAATAACATACATGCTTGAAATACTAACTGCTAATTCATTTTCTCTCCAGACAAAATTAAATCACTTTTACTATCGTTTTCAAGGTAAGACTCAATTTCCTGTTACTCATTAAAATACACAGCTTTTCTGAGTGCCTGTTCTATTCCTTTTATATTTTATACAGCAGACTCAAACTCTGTGGCTTGTGCATGATTTGGACACACACAGCTCACGTGTCCTATT
This sequence comes from Antrostomus carolinensis, assembly GCF_000700745.2. NCBI lineage: Eukaryota > Metazoa > Chordata > Aves > Caprimulgiformes > Caprimulgidae > Antrostomus > Antrostomus carolinensis. The sequence continues at coordinate 41,603 of NW_010333712.1, forward strand.
TCATGCCCGTCCTGCAGGAATTTCTGCAAGAAAATATCCTGCAAGCTGATGTAGGGATTGGAAGGAGAAAGTTTCAATGTCCTTCATGGATAAGAATCTCTTTTTCCAGAATAACTTCCCTAGTAGTATTCTGCTCATGGTTTTGTACCCACAAGGAAATGAGACAGCTAGTAAGAGGGACAAGCATAGACTTAGAAGAGATGTCTTTGCCATATTTGTTTAGGGATGGGTATCAGTGGGTGATAAGAGATCAGAGATCCGTGAGAAAGAGGCCATTTGGCTCAGGGTAAGAGGGGATTTAAAATGTACTCTGTAATCTCTACAGTATTACATGGCAAAATGAAGATAATTTTGTGGTATTGAGAGCCATGCTAGAGCAGAGCTTCATAATCTGCTTCAGACAAGAGTTGTTTTATTTAGTAGTGTGAAAAAGCACCGAACTAGGTAACTATTAGCTTTTTATATTAATTTTTTATCTGTTCGGTTACCAGACTACTGTGTTCTCAATATATTTACTTTACTAGTTAACATCCTACAGATTAAAAGGCCTGGAGGAAAATATTGTTTGCTTGTCTTTTTATTTTAAGCATTATTCTATGTAAAGTAGAAAATACTATTTGCATTTTCTTCCCATTTATAAGGAAGTCTCCTGGTAACAAATGGAACCTTCAATACAATAAAATTTACATGAAACAAGCTGTCATTTGAGAGCTATGTGGTTGGAATGATGCCAGTCAATAATAGATTGCATACCTCTGGTTAATTTATTAGCCACCTGTTCCAGAATCCATTACACAAGCACATTAAGATGCTATCAGGTTGGGGCAGTGTTTTGAGCTTCAGGCCTTTGAGGGTGTTTTTCATGTAAAATGACACTAATAGAAAACTGAATGAGCAGTAGTGCATACTCCTCTCCATAGAAGAAGAGGAGGAATATTCCATAGGTTGCAATTTCTGTTTCCATCCTCTTTGAGAAAGAGTTTTTTTTTTAGGAAAACATTTTGTCACTTAATTAAAATGAAAACTAATAAAGGAAACTTAATAATGCACACAAAGATTGCAAATGTTAGGGCAACTGATGGCCTTTATAGACACGTGGGAATGTTACAAAGTTATGAGGTATTGGAGGCTAATTTGTTCACTGCCTTTCATGAGAGAAGGTGTCGTTTTCTATATGCATATTTCTGCAATTCAGATCTTAATTTATCATAACCTAGCTCCTCAGAGTGTATCAGTGTCACATACACAGTTACAAAGCAGAATTATAAAATCAGAAGCTAAGAAAGTAGTAAGACGGAGAACTACGCTGGGAGATTGCCAGAGGAAAAGATATTTTAGGAATATGCTTGTATAGAGAAGGAGATGATCCCTTCTCTGTGCTCATTCGGTCTGCACCACTGCATATTGTCCATACAGAAATGAGACAATCAGAAAATGTCAGCTTGCTCTCAATCCTGGAAATAGTACTGTCACACTTAACATCAGGATCTCATGAAAAAGATCCCAAAAGAAAATCAAAGTTAATGCAGCAGGGTCCAGGAAGGAACTATCACCCCGTTGTTTTTAGAAAAGGAAGGGGAGAAAAAACCGCAGAAGTGTGAAGAACATACATGCTCAAATTAAATACGTTTTAAATAGTACTGGTGAAATTTTTGATGTGAGCTGAGTGACCCTCAGTGATCAGAAGCTTGGATGTGTTATCGCAGTTGAAAGAAGTGGCACATGGTGACTTTAGCGTTGACTCTGTACCAATCAGGGAGTAGTAACTACTGAGCAATCAGAAAGACATTTCTCCAGTATCTGAATTTGTTGTAGAGATTCTTACTGGCCTGATCTGACAAGATGATAGCCGGAGGGGTATTGCTGTAGGCATGAAGGTAAAGAGAGAAGAGAAAAGCTGAAGGTGAGAATCCTAATTCAGCATCTCATCAAAAAGATTGTCAGAAAAAAAACCCCACATCTGTGATTAGTGCAGTATACCACAATTACCAGAATTGATTGTTTAATCTTAGATGAGACAGCAAAAGAGTTTTCATGACGTATCAGCCCTCTAAGTGGCAGACACAGCTAAGAAGTTGTTAACTGCAGGTTACTTAATGCTAAAGCAAGAACATGGTTTTTAGGCTGGAATGTGTATTCTTGAAACTGCTTTACTGGTACCACTTATATCTGGCTATAAGATGGAATCATGCTGCTGAAAAAGTCATTTTGGGTAGTTTAATCTGTCTCTAATGTTACTGGAGGATATTCTCAATCGATAGAGAATGATTCAGGTTCTGTACTTATGGCTACACTTGGTTTCAGCCAGAAGGAAAAGTAGCAATAAAGCACATGGAAATTAGGGCCAGATCCTTCACTGCTTTTCATCTTGTGTAGACGTGTACAGTTTGCAAAGAGAAAGGAAAACAGTGGGATTCTGAGCTGATGTCGTTTAGCTCTCATACTGCATGAATATAAGTGCTTAGAGAAAGATACACTGCAATAATGAGTACAACTCAATATCTCCTCGAGGAACAGCCTCAGTAATATGCTGTTCTTTAAAAAAATGTTTCAGATATCTGATACAGGCTCTGTCAAGTCTGACACGTTTCTTCAAGCTGTCCATGCATACAGCTTTCCTTCAAACAAACTAATGCTGAGAAGTGCAAAGTAAATAGATTTTTTTTTTTTTTTAAGAATTAAATTGTGGGGCAGGATTGATGCACAGTGGATCATAGTGTTTTAGTTCAGAGCATTCTCTGCTTGTATAACCAAAGCAGAATCTATGCTTGTAACAAAGTCTTATGAATGCCCTCAAAAGCAGTGTCTTTGATGACTTACTTGTAAGGTGTAAATCTTAAATGACCAACACAGGTGTCATCTATCTGTCAAATGTAAATGTAGGAGGGCTGATTTCTCTCATTCCTTTTCTCCCTTATGTTGCAGCACGGTGTAAACAGAACAACTCATTGGGGAATCTCCTTTTTATTAAGGAGTTTCCTCCTGAAAGCCCTGTAACCACAGTTCCTGGGTCAGCCAGAAATACTGAGCAGATACAGGGTGTTGGAGGCTGTGCCAAGCCTGAACAGCTCCTGTGATTACTCTTAGCTGCACTGAGGGTGAAACATCCTGACACAGACTGTCCCAAGTGACTCAAAGCCCATCTTTTCCTTCCACTGCACATGCTGTCTGATGCTTGACTTGGGGAGGAGACTGAAGTAATTCAGGCCAAACAATTTTAAAAATTGCTGATGAGTCAATGCATGTATTTTCGTCTTCTTTGCAATTTCTATGTTATTTCATTCCAAAATTTTAATCCATTCTTAAAGTGACACCTGTCTTGCAAATGGTTGTTCATTTTAAAATAGTCATAAGTACTGAATGGAGATCAAAAGACTAAAAGATCACTGCCAGGTTATTTTTGTGAAAACATCCCAGAATTCCTTCTGAATTCAAAATTAAACAATTATTAAAACAGTAATGCAATACTGTTCCCTCTGTTGAACTGTCACCAAGAGGAGTGGTAGAAAGCCTAGTTCAGAAAAATCATGTTCCTGTTAGATCAGAAACTTTTCATTTCAGATTCTGAAAAGAACTAAATTCTATTTAATTGTTCATTATAAAATGTGCTACAGTAGTCATCCATTAAACAATAAATAGATAGGCAATATAAAGTCTGGATAACTTCAGGGCTTTTTGAAGAAATTTTATCTGAGCCTTTGCATCTGTGAACATTGGCTAGAAACTGAATGATTTGATGTTGGCTTATGACAAAGGTGTATCTCATGGTTTTACAATTGCAGTTACAAGAAGGCTTTCTAAGCAAGTCCTGTCCTCTAAGCTGGGTAGACTATAAGCTGTTAAATTTCTGCCATAACTGTTAGGAAAAGTAACTTTCTCCCTGTGAACAGATTAAAATATAATGTATGTGTCTCCCCAACAGAGAGATCTGCTGGGAACGCTTATTCGTCACCTAGAATGAGGCTAGAAAGTGGCTCATGAAAACACAGTTACTGAGAAACTCCCTTTCTAGTAGCGAGAACCTAGGGGCAGTCTGGCATACAAAAGGCATCTAGGAGAGGCATAAAAATAAAGACAGCATTGAATAGCAAAGAAAACCCCAAATCATTGCCAGGAGGTTATTTAGAGGGAGGATGGAGAACTACCTCAACATGACATTTTGCTGAAGGCTTCCAGTGCACTGGACCAGTTAGACTTTGATAAGAAAGATAAAGGCCTTCGCAGAGCTGTGGAGTTGTTTATAAGTGCTTGGTGCCTTATTCAGACTTAATATGAATAATTTTGCATATTCCACTTAATTTGCATTGAAAATTAACTCTACCCATGAAAAAAAAAACGTTCTGAAGTCTTTAGTGAAGTGGGAACAGGCTTCCCTCACCCACTGTCCTGCCATTCTTGGGCAACAGGACGTTTCCTCTGAGGAGAGCAGATGTTAGTCCAGCCTCATGAATATGTCAGCATTTCAGCTGTGTGTCCCAAGAGGTGGGAGGAGGTGTGAAGTGAAGCACTGTAAGTTCACTTAGTGAATAAAAACCTTACTGACAGAATAGGAATTGCTAACGTTCACCACTTAGAGTGACACCTGAATTCTAGAGACACCGGTTTGTTAAATGTCTTTATGGACATGGCATAAAATGGGTCTTGTTCAAGCACTGGAAATACGACAGCAGTATAAGGGCAGTAACAAAGCACAGTCTAGTGGCTGGAAATAGAAGATATTGCAATAGGCCTGCCTTGACTCTGGGACCACATGGTTTTTCAGAACTCCTCTGCCTCAGTAGCTGAAGGAAGGGCAGTGTGGAATCAGTACCAGACTGACATTTCATTGCAGAGCAAAATCAAGAAGACTGTAATCTTAGAGTGCTTGGATAGATCTCATCTTGCTCCCCTCTTCCTCTCTCTCTCTGTAGCTGGTGATTGTTGCATGCCTTCAAAAAGAGAGGAAACATGGATTTTAAAAGACTTGGAGATCCACAAAAATATTAACAGTCAGCACAGGATGTAGAAGGAGGCCTCTGAAGCCCTTGTCTTGCTGTCCAGTACATCACAGGACACACTCAACTGCCCAGGGAAGTGTGTGAGCACGCAGAACTCTGCTACACTTCCCAGACCACATGCTGGCAGATCTGCTGGCAGCAGCCCAGAAGAAACCAAATCTATATTGTAAGCTGGCATTGTCCCTCTCAGAGCAAGCTTTAGCTAGTAGGTTTTCTTCTCTACCTCTTAGATTGTATATGTTATAATCATGCAGGAATGAATGCATGTGTGTCATGAATGAATCATGACAGATTGAGGGTTGTTTGGAAGAAAATTAAAATTATCTGAAGGTATTAAATGCTGGAGAACAGAGAGGGGAGATCATAGAATCATAGAATGGTTAGGATTGGAAGGGACCTTAAAGCTCATCCAGTTCCAACCCCCCTGCCAGCAGCAGGGACACCTTCCACTAAACCAGGTTGCTCAAAGCCTCATCCAGCCTGGCCTTAAACACTTTCAGGGAGGGGACATCCACGACTTTTTTGGGCAACCTGTTCCAGTGTCTCACCACCCTCACAGTGAAGAAAGATGGTAAGGGACTTACTGTAGGAGGTGTTTTGTTGGTGAGAGGTTTCACATGCACTAACCGTTAGGCTTAGCTGTGTCACTGTAGCCACTGTTGGGAAAACTTCTCAAGTTTTATTTTTCTATACGATGAAAATGTGTCTGAAACCTGTAAATTTTATAAAACCACTGAGGAAAGATGTATAAACTTACCCATATTTATTATTTTAATTTAGTTGCCTTTATATGAAAACATTTTTATTCTAAGTTTTTTCTAGAGTAAAGTAATACTTTCATTATATGAATTAAGTGCCTCACACAATGGGATGCTAATAATAGGATCTAATCATTAGTCCAGAAATCATAACTCTTTAAATATTGAAAATTATATTTCCATTACATTTCATACACATATTAATTTAGACTCAGCTCAAGGAAGTCTGTGATTCAAACCAAACGTTACTTGTTTCAGTGCTTTACTATAGCCCTGTGTCTGTGTGTCACAAACTTCCACGGTTCACCAAATAAGTGAACACTCTCTACTTGTATAATAGGAAAATAACAGTAATAACCTGTACCTTTATAACTATTGAAAGCAGCATGTTCTCTCCTGCCATTTAGGCTCAAATTATCCTAAATTTCAGGTCTGGGTGCTTATAATCTTTGCAGAGGAGATAAGGCTGGGAAAATCTACCTTTGTCTGCCAAGAGCCCAGCTGGTGTCTCTCCTTGCTGACATCCTTTTGATGTATCACCTGGCCAACTAAATAATGAGTGCTGGGCAACAACTCATTGTTGTTCCCAAATCTGGTGGTGTCAGGGCATGATCAGAGGTAAGGGAATGCCTGCTGTCTTCTGAGCTGGCAAAGCAAAGAGTAATGCAGAATATGTGAAAAAATCTGCCAGTTAAAGTGCA
>NW_010333712.1:48104-59900 GCF_000700745.2 Antrostomus carolinensis
CAGAGAGTTGGCATTACAAGGGTTGACAAATCCTTTTCAGATAAAGCAACAAATGAGCAGTTCACAGGAAGGAAAGAAAGTGACAGGACAAAAAGCAACTCCCTTCAAGGCTTACGAGGCAACTCCCTTCCTCTCCTCCCTCACAAGATGCAAGTTGCATAAATATTCAAAATAAACATCTGCCTTGGAGGTTGGACCCAACCCTGACCATGAATTAAAAATAAATTCTAAAAAAGAACAGAACTAGTAGGGAATAAAGGATCAACACAACACAGCTGGCACCTTTTTCTTAACACTGAGTAAATGTCTGCCTTCTCAAAGTATCCTTTTCCCTTAGCTGTGCTTTTGATCCCTGTGAAAGTAGCAGATTACAAAGCCCCTGAAACCAAAAGTTCCAGGGAGGTCCATGGCAATGACTCCATCTCTTGCTGTGAGGGTTACCCAGTTAGGAGATTCTTCAGATTTCCTCTTGTGAGTGACTCAGGAAGGTTTGGGAGAGAAATGAGCATCCTTGTCCCCCAAAAGGGAGGAACGTGTAACCACTTGTCTACCTTTGGAAATTATCTGAGTAGCTACTGCACAGTAAATAATTCCACACTAGCTGTCTTTACACACACATTATTGTGAAATATGTATTGCATTTTCTGACTGATTATTCAAAGAAAAAATAATCTTTCTAGGTATAATGACCACTCAGGGAGTTAAATAGATAATTCTTTAATAATCATTCTTGTGAGGTGACCTATACAGACAGCTTCTTATCACTGTTCTGAGTGAAGAAAAATGTTTTGCTGTTACCACCAAGTGTGCAAAGGACACAGTAAATAATACTCACCCAGCAAAGTGCAGTATCAATATGCATATCCATTTAGTGATCCAGCACTGCTCGAGATTTAATTTCCATAACAGTTCGGGGAAATAAATATGTTTTGTGATCAGTGTGGCTGAGTTACTCAGAAGAAAATATAAAATAAATAAAACCCAGTTGTGAACAGTTTGTAGATGTTCAACATTTGGATCATAGGTATCCTGTTCAGTTACTCAGTTAATTGTCTTTTCCCTTCTAGCACAAGATTCTGAGTAGAAGGAAAGAAAGTAAAAAAAAAGGTGCAAAAATGCACTCCAGTCAGTTTTGTTCTGTTGTACATGGGCGATGCTGATGGAGTTAATTGGGTTGCAATATGTAACGGAGATAGAATTTTGGTCACCCTGTGTTTACTTTCCAGTTACCCTGTACTTCTCATTTATTAGTAATTTAGTTCAAAATCCATGTCCCTACTGCTTTTCTATTATTCTATTTAGATTCATATTAATTAAACAGATTTCTTGCAAGCAAAATTCTTTCAAGTTTAATAGTAGTGGGCTTTGGACTTGTTTCTCTTCTGTGAGTTAAAATGTGAGGCCTTAAAAACACACATTTGGGAATGAGTAGGGGCCAAATGAGTCATCAGAACTCATCTGGCTCTCATTTCATAGTCTGTTCTCCTCAGGATGCAGAATAATGATGCTTAAATTATTATCTTTGTTTTCTAAGTTAAGATAGATTGTTCTCTAGGATGAAAAGTAAAAGCAGATTTAAAATACCTGAAGGGAGGGTGCAAAAAAGTGGAGCCAGGCTCATTTCAGTGATGCCCAGGGACAGGAGCAGAGGCAGTGGGCACACACTGTGTGTGTAGTTTAATTCACACACACACAGCACACAGGAGGTGCTGTCTGAACACAAGGAAACGCTTCTTTACTCTGAGGGTGACAGCTCTGGCACAGGTTGCCCAGAGAGGTAGAGTCTCCATCCTTGGAGATATAGGCAGGCAGTTGTCATCTAAAGGTGCAGAAGGTTTCTCTGGGCACCCAACTTCCCTGCTGACAAAATCTTTAACTTGTAGAAATAATTCCTAATAGGTAGCAGGTGTGAAGTTTATTTATTAGTTTTCATAAGACAGCAGATTGCTCTATAGCCAGAATTTGCTTTTTCTCACTGTTGCTGGTTAATTTTCACCCTCTGTAGCAGGAGCTGGTTTACAGTTTCCCTTTGAGTATTCAAAGTCAGTTCTGCCATCAGACCCAGGCAAAGGCAGGAAATTGTTCAGCAGAGGCTCTTTCCCAGGAGCCAAGTGAAAAAAAAAAGTTAGGTCCACAGTTTATAAGTGCTTGGAAGCTCCTCCAGAATGCACCTTCTGTTTTTGTAAGTTCAGATTTTTTGAACAGGCAAAACTGTACCGTGTAGATACAAAAACATATTTTAAATAGTAAAAAAAAAAATTAAAAATTTGCCCCCTTGCAATATCTGTCTGCTTCAAGGGTGTAAAAGACCATAATTCTTAATAGGATGTAGTCTGGTTGCAATTCTACCATTCCTGTCTCATTATTACTTCTTACATAATCAGGTTACTTTCCTGTAATCCTTTACAAGGGAGTGTCCAAATTGAATTAAGATTAAATTCCAACTAAAAAAAGCCTTGTCCTTTCACAGTGAGAGGCAGTAACTTTGATGGAGAATCTTCTTTTAGGCAGTGAAACAGTGATCTCCTCTCTCTCTCTCTCTCAAAAAAAAAGATGAATTAGCATTTCATATTTCTTTAGCACAGTAACTGAACAACTGCCGATAGCTCTGTTCAGATTAAAACTGGGTTAGCTACTTACGTCAGCAAAAAAAAAAATTGATTTAATTCACACTTGACTGTTTGACCCAACTCAGCGTGCGTATATCTGCTATAAAAGATATCAACCATAAAGGAAAGCTAGTGATCTCAGGAAATTAGGATCCTTTCACAGTGCTTCACCAAATAAACTGGGAAGTGTATCCGCTGTCACTTCAGGAGGAATTAGAGAGTGGCACAACAAGCAAAGGCCAGGCCAGTCCACAAAGCAATACTTGTGTGGCACCACTACCAGAGCATCTCTGATACCATTTAAAGTTAGTACTTTGTGTTAAGTTATTCATGCTGTTTTAAAAGGTGCTGTGGGTTATGGATCAGTCTGTGCAAAGATGGAAATGGTCAGCTTTGAAAAAGATGAAGACTACTGGGCTGCAGCTTAAGTCTGTCACAAGCAGCTGAGCAATTTTCTGTTACTTGACTTCGTGTAATATTTTTTTTATAGGCAGGAGAAGAACTGGGGCTGGTGTGAGCTCCTGTTTTTGCAGACTGCACAAAAATCTGCCCATATTTAACCTGAGTAAATATCCAGGTAACTGTGAGTGCTCAGCACTTAGGAAAAGGTATTTATTTAGAGGACAACATGAGCTCTTAAGAAAAAAATAGTCTGAACACTACACTTCAAGCCATAGACTTCAATTATTTAGTTTGAAAACAGGCAGAGACAATTTCCAAAACTGTTAATCCAGTTTCCAAAAAAAGAGATTTTTTTATTCTCTTTTTTTTCTGCCCAGCCCCTGAGAGAATGCACATACAGCAAATGCCGTTGATACATCCCTGTGTTGTCCACTAACTAGTCTTCATTCCCTTCTGAATTTTTGTGTTGCAAACTGTCCTTGTTTCAGGTTTACAGACAGGTAGGAAAGCTAAGGCATGGAAGCATGAGGCAAGTGAGACTTCAGACTTACAGCAGCACCACAAACCTCAAGAAACCTGTTTAAAATTCTGCATTATGCACCCTTTCTCCTCTCTAATAAGTCTGTCTGTACTTTAGAGCTCAACTGAAACCTTTTAGTGTAGCAGTAAATATTTTAAAAGTCCTGTTTCTTTCTAAGAATCTAGTAAATGACATGGTAAGAAGTATACTGAAGTATTTAAACAGTTAACAATGATGAGGCTGACTAGTTTCTATTATTTTAGGACTTCAGTAATAAAAAAAAGACACTATGCATTGACCTAGAAATAGCAAAGAGAAGGTAACTGCATATATATGTATGCAACGTAGATTGAACTGGTTCTTTGGTATTGCCTTAAAGAAATAAAACTTGATAAATAATACTGCAGTACCATCCATATTTCCTTTTCCTTCAATAATAAAATGGATGAAGAGACCAGATTAACTACAGGAAGGAATTTCAAACATCCATCATCTGCTAAAGATAAGTCCAAATATTAGTGTGGGAGACTCTGGCCAAACCCACTGTTCCTACTCAGGATTTTTATTCTGCTGAACAAATTAATTCATGGCAAACTCCAATACTAATGTCAGTGGTGGGAAGCCTGACAAGGCAGCAGCACTGGTGTACTTTCAAACCCTCATGTGAGAAGACATATGACAGTCATTACAATGTGGCTTGTTGATTTTTTTTTCCCATGTCACATACAATACAAATAAGGTAAATTGGTTGGATTTTGCTGACAATGAATGGACTTTACTTATAAACATTTCAGTGGTGTTTTAGTAATCAGTAGCAGGGACAGTTTATTGTTTTGTATATTGCTTCACTGTTAATACCATTCCCAAGACAATTTCTCAAGTGATTCTGATTAAGTAAAAGTTGAAATACTCTTTGCTACCGTGCCCATAGAATAATACTGAGGATACAGAGCAAAAATAATGAGAAAATGGCAAGAGCTAAATATCCTAAGACAGAAGTCTAAACAGATAGAATTTTTATATTATCCCTCAACCACTTAAATGGAATTTCTAATTTATTTCTTAAAATGCTTCAGGAGGTAGATACAGGGTTAGTTTTTTGTTAGTAGTTTGTTTGTTGGTTGGTTGGTTGGTTTTTTTAAGTGCAGAGCTGGTGCTTCAGGAAGATTGTCTTCAGCAACTGCAAGCATTACCTCAACTTTCAGATGTTTATTTTGATATGCTGTTAGTCAATACTGCAATCATGACATTTTATGCTGGAAGCAGGCAGTGCAGTGGCATTTTGCTAACATTTTATATAAGTATTTCATTGAGCTGTTAGGGTGTGAATGTCACTAGCTGAAACAAATTTTTAATGAAAAAAAAAGAAAGGCAAATTCCTAGTTTTTACTTCCATAATGTATGACTCAGGGTGTCTCTGATTTCTGTAGACTATTTTCCTCAAGCAGTCTTCTCATTCAAAATGTGCTCTTAATTAAATTCACACCAAATGCCATGCAAAGATGAAATTCATGTAGGGCCATATCCTCCTTGGTTTGCAAGCAGTTTTATCTTTGGGACTTGTACTATCTGAAGAATATGGTTTGCTCTCTTGAATTAGTCTTAATCTTTGTTTAATACTTGAAGCAAAAGAAACATTTAAGTGCTTTCTTAATTTAGGTCCTATTCTGACATGTCATTAAAATAGTGGGTTTTATCCCTTTCATCCTCTAGTTTTCAACTGATAAAAACCTACCATCTTCAGATGTCTTGGAGCCTCTTTCTTTCAAATCAGCCAGCACACCTACTCCACATCCTCCCCCTCAGCTGGATCTACTGCTGTGTGTTCACTCTGCTTGTTGTCTTCTGCTAATTTTGTCCTTGTTTGGAGTTTCTCTCCCTACTCTTCCTCTTTCATCTCAGCATGCAATGTGTCAGCATTTCATGCTTTTTTAGCCCCAAAGCTCCATCCCTTCACACGTAGTAGCTAAATCACTGGAGAATATATGTGCCATGGCTGAATTTCTGTTTGTTTTTCTTTCATTAGATCTGTGCTCCTGAATACTGTATCTGTTTCTGTCTTAACAAAGGAAGTGGATTATAAAGACATACAAGCCAGTATGTGAAAGCAGGATATTCTGCTGTAATTCCCAGTATCCTAGGGATATTGTAATTCCAATATTCCTAGGTCTATTTGGCCAATTTAATTAAGATATACCAGGCATGAATTAAGACTCTGGTGTTGAACTGATACTTTCAGAACTTGGGAATAATATGTGATATTGTTTAGTTCCCAACATGCCATAAAACTCATGAGTTGTGATTTTTTTTCTGTCGTAGTGTGTAAGGGAAACTTAGGGCAGCACGCACATGTTTCAAGAAACATCAGTTTTAAATCCTTGCCTTTTTTTATTTGTCTGTAAAATGTAGAAGGTAATACCAATTCACCTCACAAAGAGAAATTTGACACCGTATTTTGATACTACATTTACAAAATCCTAGAATGGGAACATGGCTTTTTAGAGCCACAGCAAATATGATCTGGGACCATGCTGGCTTAAGATAAGAAATATTGAATGACTTCCCATTCAGTGCATATGATTCATCCTATTCAGGAACTGAAGTGGTAGAATAATGGGTTCATGCATGTAATTAAGAATTGTATTATGGTTTAAATGCAAAGTGTTTAATTTGGTTGATGGCTAGCCATAATTCTGAACTCTTCTAAATTTTGAATGCTTTACTCTACAATCTTACCTTCTAAACATAATTTAATATGCAGATACTGGTGATAACAAGACAGATACAACATTACCAACTTCTGCAGTTTTACTATAATTCTTAAAGTACTAGAATAATTTAGGTTGGAAGAGACACATATCAATCATCTGATCCAAGCCCAAATCAAAACAAGTCCAGTGAGATCAGGTTGCTGAGGATCTTGTCCATCTGAGTTTTGAATATCTCCAAGGATAAAGACACCAGAGTCTGTCTGGTCGACTTGTTCCAATATTTCACCACCCAAATGGTGAAAAAACATTTCTTTATATCTAACCAAAATGAAATGTGCTGCAACCATCACTTCTCATCCTTTCACTGTGTACCTCTGAGAAGAGTCTGGCTTCATCTTCTGTAAACCGTCCTATTTGGTACTTGTAGATAGCAGTAATGTCTCCCTTGAGCCGTCCCAGGGGTTAGCAGCCCTTTCCCTCCAGCATATCAGTCACTCCTGCAGATTTGGTATGGACCACAAATTTGCTGAGAGTTTATTCCATTCTATTGTCTAAATTGTTAATGAAGACATCAAGTGAAATAGGCCCCAGTAAGGTGGGCGTTTTAGGTGTGTTAGATACTTTTTTTTTCCCCCAAAGCCTCTAAAACTAATTTTACCTAACTCCAAAAATTACCTTCCTTTGAGGACAGTAATTGATGATTGCCAAGTTGTTTATAGCCCTAGGGCTTCTGGTATCATCCTGTAACTCTACTTTGAAGGTGTCTGCTGTCATCCTGTGCCTGTATTCCTTTATGCTGCAGTTAATTCTGTGCTCATAGACATTTTATTCAATGTATAATAACTCCTGGTTGCTACTGCCTATTAGTAACAGAATGTATATTATGAAACAATGCGCTACATCACATAATCATACAGAGGTAAGCCAAAGCTAAAACAAATCAGATGAGGACTGGTCACCTGGTCTTGAGATAGTTGCTGTGGTTAGCTGCATTAGTTACAGCTAACCAAGCTGAAGCAGAGCTTCAGGCAGACCAAGATAAGTCCAGAGACCTGAGTGGTTGGCTTAACCCAAAGGCTACCGTGTCACGAGGCTTGAGCTTACATTCAGACACTGTATTTATCTTTTCTCCAGAGTATTCCTGACAGGTATCCTAATCCATAAAGGCTTTTTATCACACCTAGTTAATCAGCTAGAGGTCTCCTACCATGTAAAGATGAAATCTTTCTTCTGGGTGACCTATATCTGATGAGAAACGCATTGTATACACCATAGAGAAAAGGTTTGAGGCAACTCTGTGACATCCAGGATGACACATAACCAGAAATTCAACCTCTCCAGGCTGCGCCTGTGTGTCTGCTTCGCCTCACTCCCAAAGAAGGGAGACGCTGCTGGCGTGAGGAACACTAGGCAGAGAGGCTAAAATAGCCAGCAGATCTGGAGATGAACGAACACTTGCCTTTATCAGTGACCACAGATTTAATCAAATCCTAACAGTGCTGCCCAAAAGATTTGTGTTTGTGTTTTACGGAAGTGAATGATTCTTAATCAGCCTTTTTTTCCAGAGAGCCGATTTGTGATTTGTTGAGCAATAAGTTTAGCAATGTTTAATTTGCTTATTCAATTGGGCTCTCAAGCACTTGGTAAACTTAAAGACTGAACTAAAAATGTTTGGGTGGCACATCTGAAAGGAAATGGAACTTATAGATCTGTTAATTTTCTTACTGAGACAAAGATCTGTGATAATCCAAGTTGTTTAAATACTTTTATTTCCACTGAGAAATAGAATAAAAGAATCATGGACAGAGAGCCCAGCTCCAGATCATATAGAAGGACTAAACCTCACAGTTTGAATTAACTGTTTTGAAACTTGTTTTCCCTATATACAGTGACAGAAAACTTGGATTTATTACATGTCTTTTCCAGGTTAAATCTGTAGTTTAATTTAATTCCCAATCAATTAATCATTTATGTATGCATTTATTAGAGTAACATAATTTAGCATACACAAAGTGATGCTTTAGTGGTAATATATTATTATTTTTGCCTATGGTGTAGATTTTAGAGAGTTTTGTCAGTTTTTTTATGAGTTTTTGTCCTGCAGGCAGAACACCTAGTTTTGAAAGTAACAAGCCCAGTGAAGCCTCATGTGCTGTGGTTTCGAGTCTCAGACCCTCCTGTGTGGATTGTCTGGTGTTTCATAGGGGTTGAGAGCAGCTTTTCATTCAGTGAAGGATGTTAAGAAAAACTTTCTACTCTGCTGAACTCCTTAATAATTGTGGAAAATTGATACCTTGAAGACTTTTACCCTATCTTTGGGAATATTCAAAACTTGACTAGACAAAGCCTTGAAAAACTGATCTTCTTACACCCTGTTTTGAGCAAAAGGTCAGACCAGGCTCCCTCCAAAGTTCCTTCCATCCCAATTTATTCCTTGTTTGCATGTCCAGCTTGACTGGGATTGACCAGCAGCTCAGAAGCCTCTGAGGAGATGCTGACAAGCATATATATGGCAGGACATGGTGGTCTTTTTTTTCTAAAATCCTGAGCTAACAGTAAACAGGGCTATACAAGGACTCTAAATTTAGGTAGAAGTATCAAGCCTCTGCAAGATACATTTTTATAATAAAACAAACAAACAAAAATTATATGATCTTTTTTTGCTTGCATTTCAGTTTTGGCTCATGTAATTAGCATTTGCAATTTGATTTTACAGAATACTGATGAAATGCAAAAATATGCAATAAAATGTATTGGTTTAATTAGACTGATTAACAAGGGGTTTGGGGTTTTTTTTCACAAACATCTGGTACATGCTTATTCTACAGGAATAGTAGGACCCCAAAAGATACTAGTCTATATGCAAAAAAGGAATGAATAGTCCCCTGCAACAGAAATTCTAAAGTTTTTTTGCTTCCAGACTTTTGTGTAAATGAATTTAAACAGGGAAGTTGAGATTTCTGAATAGGTCAAACATAAACCTGAGAACAATCTTATAAGTTACAGGGAGCTCCATACCTGAAAAATGCTCACTGCAGTGATCAGAACACCTCCGTGTGTTTCTGTGTCTTATGCAGGAAGGAAGAGACAGTGTAGGAGGATAATATATAGCTGAGTTTGGTGAGAACATCACTTTTGGTGAAAATCTAGGATTGCTTCTCCCTCTCATGGTTTGTCCCCACGTATAATTAACTAACTAGTTCTTATTTGGTAAGAAAATAAGTAGTTACTAACCAAGGGATGCTGTCCCATTTCTAATGGTTTGGGGATTTTTTTCCCTATAAACATCAGAAGAGCAAACACTGGCAGAAATTTACCCACATGGTTTTATACATTTCTGATGTGCAATATGTTGGTTATTTTTTCAAAGACAGAGCTCTGTTACATGGACCAGGAATGGTATGGACACGGCTCAGAGCTCTTTCCTTGATTTCCTTTAACACTAGTTTGGAGAATATATACTGTATTCTCCAGAGCATCCGTGTCAGAATTGGGTAGTTGAAAGTGGGTTTCTTTAACAGGGAAAAAAAAAAAAAAACTATGCAGGCATAGAATGATTTTAAGGGATTCTTCTGAGCTTTCAGAAAGCAGCATTCCTTCTCCTCAGTCACTTGGTGATTTTTAAATATCAAAGTTTGTGTGAGTGCAGAGCTAAATTACGTATTTTATTCCATATTGCACTGTTGTCATGAATTTTATCGTATGAATGTAATACATCACAGCTACATTACTCAATTTAAGCTGGTTTGAATAAAGCACTTCATATTTGCTTTTTTCTATATTTACTTATATGACAGAAAGAGAAACTGAGGCTTTTTCCCCTCTACTTCAGAGGCAGTTTTCTGAATGTAGTGCTTTGGCAAAAGCCAAGATTTTTTAAGAAGCTATTTAACCATCAACTCATCAAAGGGACTAAATATTATCCTATTTTACCTTTATTGACCACATTCAGTTAAATAAGATTCCTACCAGATTTGGGGAAACAGCAAACCATCAGTCGTACTCTGAAACGCCCTTGTCTGCTCAGTAATGACAGCGAGAACTAACAGAGGCTGGTGTGGTTCAACACCACATTTATGTTAGCTCTACAGTGGCTGCTTGAGTGAAAAATCTCATTTCAAAAGCTAACTGATTTTTTTTTCCTAGCTGTAAAAAAAAGTCTTAAAATGAAAAGCCATTTTTGATGTAATATACTCATATCCTTCGAAGTCAGGCTTTCTCCCTGCTTTCTCTTTAAACAACAGTAGAAGATACGGATAACAACTATCGTAGGAAAACTTAAAAGATTTACAGGCAACTTTCTTTTACTAGCACTAACTGTTTTTTATAAAATATTTTAGTCTCCATTTTTGTCTCCATCTTAAAGCTGTAAAACAGCTCAGGCTGTAAAAATACACCATTTTATACAGTCCTGGAAGAACAAGAGGTTTAGGGATGGTATTGTGAATTAATACCATTTATCTTTCGAGTGAGAAGTTAGCTTTAAGAGTTTGTATGTTGTAGTTTACAACTTCATAAGTCTAGTCTCTAATATCAGTTCCAACATCCTCTTTGCTCTGAAATGTATTTTTTTTTTCCTTTCTTTTCAAATAAACATTCTGTCCCACTGATCACATTTAAAAAAAAAAAAGGAGCAAAAGTTGCTCTCTTCTTAGTCCCAATTTAAAGAATTCCACCACATTTTAGTTTTTCCCTGAAATGTAAATAGTGCTGCATTAAAAACAGCTCTGCTAACAGACCACGTCTAGACTGTATTTTAATTGAGAAGCCTTTTCAACCAAAATAAAAACCGTGATTACAGGTAACAGGAAAATCATAATGGTACACTTCTCTAGAACAATAAGGTGTTTTCCTACGTGGTGATTATCCTTCATTACATATGGGTACCTGCGAGTTCCTCTGGCTGGTCCATGGGCAATACCAGCTTCTCACCATCGTTCCCAGTGTGTTAGCAATCACATCACCAAATTACTTGTATTTGGGCCTGTAAAACCACACTACAATGAAAGCTGCCTGTGTACCAAATGTTAAAGACATGAATGTGAGCTCAATCCTTGTCACCTCGCTGTAAATGTGGCTCTGAGACCTGGACTAGTAAAAAATAATCAATATGTTCAACTTTTAAAAAGAAATTAGAAAAAAAAAATAGCTTTTAGTATGTGAAAGAACATTAAATGCCCTAGGTCTACTTCTTAACTGTCCTGGTTTTGCTAGGATAGAGTTAATCTTCTTTGCAGCAGTTACAATAGCTGTGTTTTGGTTTCAGTGTAAGACTTGTTATGAGAGGAATGTTGATAAAGTACTAATGTTATGAGTTGTTGCTGGAGCTCAATGCCACCGTGTTTGGCTGGTTCACAGCTGCATCAGGACTGAGAGGGAGAAGCGCAGTGAACAGCAAACCCCAAACTGGCATTTGGCTCTACCAACGAGATATTCCAGATCACAGCACGTCATGTTTAGTGTTATCCGGCGCTGACCAGAAAGGGGGGGATTCTCTCTGGCTCTCGCTCGGGCTCTGGCTCTCCCGGGATTGCGGTTTCGGTTCGGGATTGTC
>NW_010333712.1:60061-62314 GCF_000700745.2 Antrostomus carolinensis
AAACTGTTCTTATCTCACCCTACAAGTCTCCTTACCCTTGCCCCCCAGTCCTCTCCCCTGTCCCCTGGGGGTGGGGGGAAGTGGGTGAATAGCTGTGTCAGCTGCTGGCCCAGTGCAGTGCATCACATTAACCATACACACTGAAGTACAATATGGGGAATATTCATATTGTTTACATTTGGGCATGTCCATCATGGGCTCAAGACAGCCAGCTTGAGTGTCCACCTTCAGGTACCCACATGGCCTGGGAGTGAGAGGCATGTGCTCCTGCAGAACATGCCCAAGGTAGGTGCTGGGAGAGCCCCTGTGGTACTCTCCAGTGCACTTATGCCACACCTATGGCTTTCACTGGAAAATACTGGGTTTTGTCCTAGAAGAGTTAGCAGCAGGCTCAAGACGTATTTCAAAAGCAGTGATGATTTCTAAGCCTTTGGTTTTTTTTACCTCCTTAAAGCTTTCAGTTACCTGACAGGAAAAATATATCAAATTCATGATTGAAGGAAAGGAAAATTCATGTAACATGAAATGCTGAGGATAATGGTGGTGAACTAATCTCAAGGATGCAGTAAAAACTTTTTTTGTAAAAGTGCCATTTTATTGTCCCTCTACTCCAGTCTCTAAAAACAAAATGTTTAATAATTTTATTGTTAAGAAGGGATTCAGTCTTGAAAATTAATCTGTAGTGTCTTTCAGGTATCGTACACTTTAAAAATGCTGCTATTAGAAGGACATGGGTGGCCTGGCACTGGCAGTACAGTACCATTGACCTCACATTGCTTCATCTGCACAGCTATTGATTTTTCTTTTTCTCTTCATTTTGACATTTCACATGATTTAATCCAAGATTCATCATTTTGGAAATGTCAAGTTTAAGGTAGGGGTTTTTTTTTATTGTTTGGGAAGAGTAATCTTCAAAATGGTTTGCTACTTATCTTTTTTTCAGACAGTCAGCTAAACACGTCGGCATTGCATCAACTCAGAATTGACTGAGTTTATTTTTCATTTCTTTCATAGTGTATTCCAATCTGCCTTTTTACTGAGTAGCTAATTGTATCAAAGTCAAAGATAGTAGCAGTGTCTTGAATAGATTTCCAGCATCTCACCACATTTCATGAAAAAAAAGCTCTCTGGGGATAAAAGCCTTTATGCAACATCACACTTTGTGATGGGAAAGCAATAGAAAGCAAGCATGGGACATACTAATGCAGGATGTATTACAGAAATAACAGATAGCGTTTCTTGACTTCTATTCAGCACCTAATAATTACAATTATAGTAAAGAGATGCATGGGGCACAAGAGGAGTAGGAACCTCAATGGAAATTGGCTATCTAAGCTCAACAGAAAAATGTAAGCAGCACCATGAACTTGATGATATGAAGCTGGTGCAACAGCCTGGTTCAACTTCATTCCCATTTACTCTCCAGACAGAACATCTGACTGAAAGCCAAAGTGTTTCCAAGACACAGTGCAGCCTTGAATGTCCTTCTAATGGGTGCTCAATGACTGCTGAAAATAAAACTTACAATGTTTGTTCACTGCGTCTGTGTCCCAGCAAACCCTCAGAGCCACACACCAAATTGTGTGACCTATCAAGAGATGTAAGGTGTGTGCCACACCTCAGAAAATAGGAGCTGGCCACCAGGAAATGACAGAGGCTCTCTCCATGTTTAGGATTTCATTTTGACACAGGGCTGGAATCAGAAGATATCTGGCTCCCAGGAGAACCCAGGAAGAGTGCCTGTTGCTGTCTCACTTTCCCCCATTGCTGTGGGTCTGTATTATCTTGCAGCCCTTGTGACAGCCCTGCTCCACTGCCAGTCAGGAGATATCACTGCCTTTGAACCACGTGTGAGCTGCTCACTTGGCTCCTGAAACAGCCTGAGAGCCCAGGGCTGGTCACTCCTGTGCCTTGGTGCTGCTCTGGTCGCAGCAGGCTGTGGTTGGTCTCTGGGCCATGGAATTTTTCTCTCTGTACAGATCAGATCTGAAAAGAGGTTTTAATTTCTTGACCATACCAATCACTTTCTCATCTCTTTTTACTGATTTTTCTGTATCTGACAGAATTCTTTCGTTTAGTCTGCTCTCTCTTTGCATTGCAAATAATGGAACACCTGAAGTTCCAGACAAACTTGGGGAAAAACTTCTTTCCTGTGAGGGTGTTGGAGCCCTGGGACAGGCTGCCCAGAGAGGGTGTGGAGTCTCCTTCTCTGGAGATGTTCCAAACCCACCTGGACACTTTCCTGTGCAACCT
>NW_010333712.1:62336-96102 GCF_000700745.2 Antrostomus carolinensis
CTAGATGATCTCCTGAGGTCCCTTCCAACCCCACCATACTGTGATTCTGTGATTCTGTATTATACACCACATCTCTGTCCTACCCCACAACAAAGCATCGTGCCTCAAGGTGAGACTAGCTGCTGCTTGTTACCTTCAGCATTTGCTGAAACGCTTGTCTCTTACTGTCCTTCCCAGTGTGTTACTCCTTAATGGGCAGTGTTATCCTGGCATTACTTCAAAACTTTCCCTTCAGGGTTAGTGAGGGAGGAGAGATACACCTCACTCAGGACAATCCTGTGTTTTAAATGTCCTGGTGGAAGGTGTATAGGAAATCTGATAATCAGGGTATGGGGAACGTCTTTTGAAACCATAAGGTGTGTGTGTTTGACTTATGCTATGGGGAAGATGAAATTAAGGTGGTGATTTATGCAAGCAGAAGCTGTCAAAAGAACCATGATAAAACACATTTCAAAGGATCTCAGTGGGATGAAGGTTGATTAATTAATTTTTAAAAGGCTTCTCTGCTCTTTGTCTGTTATGTATCTGGCATTCCCCGGGCATGGCTGTAGCTGCATAAAGCTTTGTCCAGTTCCTGTGTCCTCATCATCTTATTATTCAATACGCTTGCTAGGATCCAATTTTCTTCAGTGTTGGTGATTCAAAATTTCTTCTATTAACTCCTACTAACATTCTCATGACATTAAAGAGATGCCCCTAAGCAAGTAAGAATTTAATATTCTGCAAAAGAAGTTAATCTAAATTTGAAATACAAGATTTTATGAACTGCTGACTCCAGTACACCTAACATTCAGCCCTTTGATGAGATTATTCCATTTCCTGTCATGAGGTATCATAGGCAAGTGATGTGTTTCTCTACTCTTTGTAACAAAAAATAATTTTAAAAAATCATTTTATTGTACTCAAAGTTGCAACAGTTTTTGTCAGGACATATAGATGTTTGTTTAATGATTATCCATATATAAATTGAGACACGTAGTTGTCTGTGGCACTGTTCCATTAATGTGGATGTGTTCCAAATATCCTCATTTCTAAGTACTTTGTGGGTTAACATGGAAACAAAGTTGTAGCTCAATGAATAACCTGCATACGCTTTCAAACCAAAAAAATCTATTTATTGAAGGGTAATTTAATAGTAGTAGTACCATTGCAGTAGTAAAGGTTTCTTTGTAAAAAGCCAGAAAAACCTTCCCCACTCCTGTATACTTGATGGGGGGATTGATAGTAGGTCTGTTCAAAATGAGACTTTGAACACAATTTATTTTTTCATAAACTATCGAAGTCTCCTAAGTTGGAATTGGCACACCAAAGTGGAGGTTCAAGAACATTGTGAAAGCTAATCAACAGCCAGTAGAAGCTGCTCATGTAGGAAAGATTTTCCTTTAAAAAAAAAGAAAAGTTTTAGTGACTGTATTGCTTTTGTAAGATTACAAATAGAATTTGAGGCAGAAATCATCTTAATGTGGAAGACAAGGCCAGTGCAAGGGTTAGTACTTTGAGTTCTGACTGTGGACAATCAGCATAATAATTTGACTCCAGTGTAGATGGACCATTTCAGAAAGTGTTTTGTCTCCATCCATAGCGTTCCACCAGCACAGTGGAAGATGTTGCTGCCCACAGCAGGGGAACTAGATGATATTTAAAGGTCCCCTCCAACACAAACCATTCTGTAGTTCTGTGATTTATGTTAGAACTGCTACTTTACTGGTAGCACCTTGTCTATTTATCAAGAAATTAAATATCACTACCAACCTCTGTAATTTTTATTGTTAATTTCATATTTGCAGTAATTTAATTGGGTTTTTTTTAAGCTGAGAAATGTTTAATGCCTTTTTGTGAAGGGCATGGGGAGTATCCTCTGAAAAACAAAGCAAAACAAAGCAGAAGTGTGTGTGTCTTATTAAATGATTTTAAAGCTTCCTTTTAAAGGAACCCTATCAATGCTGATAGGTTCCAAATAGTTCTCATTCAAATAGTTTCTTCTTGCAGTATTTTACTACCACCACTCCTGTTTCTAGCCATTTCTTGAGCTGAACGTGTCTTACAAACCAGATGACATAATACTGCAGTGAGGTACACGAGGGTGGATGCCTTTGGAACGGGATGTGAGTAGGATGTACGGGGTGGAAAAAAAGGAAACATTTTTGACAGTCTGAAATTAAAATTTAGCAGAAAATGGGATTAATATTAGAAACTGTATTTATCCACTAGAAAAACTAAGTGTTGCAAGACAGAGATAAACAATGACAAAGAATGAAGGGAAGAAAAGCAAAATAAGGCTGTATATGTCCAGCACTGACTCAAGCTCTTATCAGTTGTGACAGCCATGCAGTCCACGCATTGTGTGCCATTTTAAACAACAGTCAAGCCTCCAGTGAGTGCATCTGCTGACTGATTGATACTCCTGCAGGCCCCATGGTACTTCAATCTAGTAAAAATGGGTCAGCACAGGGATGCACAAAGAACACCGATAAAAATAGTTTGCTAAATGAACATGTTATCTCAGCGCTTTAAACTGGAAGAAGCAGTTCTTATCATGAGATATATAGATGACCACTCATAAATAAATATATTTGATGCCACTTCTTGAAGGAACAGGAAAAATGAGCAAGAAAAATTTACTCTGCTCTTCGTAATTACTGAGTGTTCTGCAACCATGCAGGATAAGTGTTATCAGTTACATTAATGTACCCAGTAAATAATTTTCTTACACTTTCTATTTTGCATTTTGAAGACAAAAACCTGTATTTTTTCGTATTTTTCAGGACAATTAATGAGAATTTTTTGGAAGCTATTAGACAATATTTCAAAGTAGAGCTGCTTGAATCAATTATCTTAAGTTATTCCTGACAAAAAGGTTGACATTTTTCTACAGAGAAAGTGTTTACAAATAAAAACATTGCTACTGATCATCAGTTCAACTTTATTTTTCCTTCCGAGCCATTTATTAGATTAGCAGTTTCAGGGCTGTAGATATGAACAGGAGCCATCATTTTCCTATATGTAAATATGATATTTATTCTGTTTCTTTATCAGCACCTCTACTTCAAATTCCAGCATAAAAATATAAGGTGCAGGATCCTAACTTACCTAATTTCTGAGATTTAACAAATACTTAAATATAAATCTTAGCTTAAGTTAAGTCCTGGACTTTCACATTTGTCTTTTTTTTTTTTATACCACATTTGTTGTTCAACATGATGTTCATTCTTCTTCAGAGAAAGGTAAAATACTTTTTTACATTCTTGCTTGAAGAAACCTCTGCTGTGGCTTCAAAAATGAACGATAAAAAGTTTCTTGATGTCTTGACGTACACCACCACAGCATACCTTGGTTAAATGAAAAGTCTTACTGTGCAGAAGAGAATTGTCTGAAATGCCAATGAAGGCAGATTGAATAGAGGCTTTTCTTTAAAAGTCCTCCAAAAAAAAGAGGCCTGGGATTTGGAAGGGAGGCATGAAGGGTCAGAAAAGCATCGTCTGAAGGAATGGACAGGACAAGTAACCCCTTCCTCCCTGGAAGAAGTCAGTGAGGCAGTGTGCCGTGGGTGCAAGGCAGTGCTGCAGAGGGCTGAGCTAGTTGCTGGCACTTCCTTCTGCTTGAGGCAGATATTCCTTTGATAGGAAGTTTGACTTTCTGCTAAATTAAATTGGAAGAAGTCTTGGAACAATCGTTCCTTAATGAATGCCTTGTTGACTCCATCTCACCTAAACGTATGTCTCTCCCATATGGGGAGGGCAATGCTTCCCTTCTAACTCACTGAGAAATCACTTGGAAAGTCTGAAGGTTGTGATGGCAGCTCTTTGGCAGGCAGCAGGTGATTAAAAAAGGTCAGGAACTATCTTGAATAAAATATTGCTGATTCCCAGAAGAATGAACAGAGTTGTGGTCTAGTTTACCATGTCCATCTAATACTTGTCTTTGTTCCTGAATGCCAGGACAGCCAAAGAAGCAGCCGCAAACATTCCAATGCTGCCAAACCCTGTGAACTGTTGAGCAAGTTATGCTCTTCTTTGATGAATTTTGTCAGGCTGTAATTCAGTGAAGAGTTATGAAAGTAAAAGATAAATGAAAATAGAACACTAATGCGATTTAAAACTAAAGAAGGCATCTGTCTTTCATCCCTCTGTCAAAAGGGGCAGAAACACAGGTCTGAACGTACAAACACATTATATGTAATATCTGGCAATTACTTTTCTTAAAATGAGTGGAAGCGGCGGTAGCATACGGCACATACGTGGATTACATTAGAAATGGCAATCGAGTCATTGTCACTTAAGGTAGCAGGTTCTAATTGGGAAATGTGATCTGTAAGAAAACAAAGATGGCCTTTGGGATGAAACTGAAAGATGAAGTGTCAGAGAAAGAGCTCCATCCTGGCATATACTATAGCTTCTCCTCAAGGGTGGTAATTTGAAGTAATGAGTAGTCCTTGTTGAATGACCTTGTACATCTGCTGCATTGCCTATTCAATCTGTAACTCACTTTCCATCAATTGCACTTTTAGTACAATTAAATGTGCCATCATAAAGCCCTAAAAATGAACAACACAATCTCTGCATATGTTCACAGCTCTTTAGCCTGGGACTGGGAGTGTGGCAGAAGTCCATCTTAAACCTTCTGTTCATGCCAAAGTGCAATTTGTTGATTGAAAGATGCGAGCTGATCAAGCTGGAAGGGGACGGCAGGATTTGCTTAGCATGCTGCAGAAGCACACACAAAATGATTTGAGATTTGAATGCGTTAACTTGCTGTTAAGAGGCCACCTGGACGGTGGCATGAAGAACAAACTGCCCTTTCCATCCCCACCCCATCCAAGGCAATTTTAAATCCTTTACAGCATAGCATGAATAAAAATATGCTGCCATGTTGAAAGCAGAGATGCCTGTTTTGTCAGAATAACATCAAAGTAAGAATATTTTGGACAGTTTTTGTTTTCACATGGGTTCTGGTAGAGCCAGAGTCTTTTTTTTTTTTAATGTGTATTTATCATTTGGTACATATTCTAATGAACTTAAATCCTCTTTAAGCAAAGGTGAACAGCACCATCCTGCAAGAGGACCTGTGAGGATGGAGCATCATGCCACAGAACTGTTTGGAGGGATTTCCCTGGGGCTGCTGGGTAGAAATGCAGAGAGACACTTTGCTGGCTGAGGTGCTATTGCTCCTAGAGGCACTTCCCAGCTGACTATAGTTTGATATATTTGCAACTGTTAATTTATAGGATAGATTTTGTTGTTGTTGATATTTGATCAAAGCATAAAACCAAAATTTTTGTATCTATATAATTTTCTTCGTTATGGCAGGTGAACATGACGATTTCATGTACTGAAGAAGGATCTATTTCCAACCATCTTTTGGAAGAATGGCTGTTAGGATAAATTGTCCACTTTGGTCACAAAAATCTTAGAATCTCAGTATAATTAGGTAAACTGCTCTGGAAAGATTAATTTAAGGATCATATGCATTTCTTCCTATAGGTAGCTTTAAGGAAAGCTGACTCTGTAGTCACACTAAACATGCAGCGTCTACTGTCGTTGTTCCAAATTCTAATTCGTTGCCTGTGACCTGATCTACAAAGAATCTGGGCAGCTGCAACTCCAGCTGGATGCTGTGAGAGCTTAGTACACGTGGAAATCCAGGATATATTACCAAATAGATATATTTCAAAATTGGTAGTAATTTACATTTAATCTTTAACTGTAACAGGTTATAGCTTCACTTGTAAGGCTCTGCAGCTGCTTTATAAAAACCAGCTTTGGCCACAGCGAAGGGATCCTGGACCCAAGCCACGCTATTTGAATGGCAGCTTCACTGTAATGTGCAGAGAGGCCACTATCCAGCTAATTCTGACACTGAGTTAGTCCAAAATAATCTCAACAGTAACCAGAACTGCTTATGCATTATTTAGGATACAAATTATCTCAGATCATTTCAAGTACTTGTATTAATGTTGTTACATGTTCCAAATATTGGGATAGCCTGCTAGGAGTGAGAGAAAAACACCATTTATGTCCTCGCTCAGGAAATTATCTATTCATTTTCCTTCTGTTCTTTCTTTAATTGCTCATCTCTTGGATTCAAGCCCATGGGAAAGGGACCTTTTCCTCCTACCTGCACTTTCCTTGCTAGATCATAAATAATGGATCATAATTGATCACTCTGAAGTACTTTTATTGGCTGCGAGCATCATCTCCAGTATTTATCTTGTCTGCACTTTACTTCAGTGTTTCCAATTGCAGTAAAACTGAGACTGAGGCCTGGTAACAGTTTAATCTTTATGATCTCATTGACTAAGAATTCAGATGTACAATCCCAGTTTTTCCTTCTATCATATCTTAAGAGCTTCCTTTTACCATGTCCTAAATTTTGCAAAACTAGATTTGTTCTGTCTCAGGAATAAGATTCTTAGTTTATTCTGATTTTGAAAATTCTCCTCACTCATCAAATATCTCATTTGCAGTGTTTGTGGTGGAGCCCATGTGGAGTTCTGGGATTAATTTGAATTCAGCAAGCTAGCTGTAATCAGCTGTCATTGATCATTGTGCTGTATAAATTCTGTAGGATTTTAGTACATCATTTTCATCGGAGGCTTTTTTAATTCTTTAGAAACTGTAGTCTGCCTGTGGCTCAGATACATATTCCAAAAAAGCCTGTGTGCTCAAGGATGAACCTATATGTTCACTACCATCCAAATCTTTTGTCATTCTGACATTTAAATATGTATATCCTACAGGGAGAAAGCAGAAAACTTAGAGATGTAAACACAGCCAGGCTGGATAAAGATTTTTCCATTAAAATTGTCATTACTATTCATTAGTACCTGTACAAAGTCTGTTTTTATTTGAAAGCTTTTGCTTTCCACTTAAGAAACAAGAGTTTGAAAACTGAAGTTTGGCTGCCATCAGAGTTGTAATTTTCTCATGCCACCATCTTCTTCCTTCTCCATCAGACAATATCTCACATCAATAGCAATTGCTTGGTGTCCTAAGGATTAGTTGCCTCCTTTACAACTAGAGGAGGAAAATGTGGTGCGTATAGAAAATTTAGCAAAGGAACAAAACCTTGACATGATGCACCTGTATAGCAACTCATATGAAACACTTGAGGCATTCCCAAATTAAAATAGTTAGTTATTTGTTCTTTTTCCCCATAGACTTAAATGGATAATTACAATAAAAACAAACTTTCTTTTCTGCTGAGATTTTCTCAGGGTGGGAAAACACCCTTGTCTTCAGTGATGTTGTGAGACAGAAAGGGACTGGGATGGCTTCTGGGTCAGAAACCTGAGGACAGAAGTGAAATCACTATTACTGTCCACTTTGACAATGTGCCATCTTTACCCAGCGTACCCTTATAACAGTGTAAATAATCCACATGGGGGGAAAAATAACTAGAGTTTTGTGGCTAGATCAGTTATATTACCTTTGGTTGCTCACCTGGTTGATCCTGCCAATAGCATATGTTTGTTCACAAGATTAAGCCACACAGTTTTGTATTGTAGATGGACACGCTGAGATAAATAACCACTGATTCTTACACGTGCTTATTTTCTAAGTAAGGAATGTCTAATACAGTTGTTAATAACAGTAATAGACTCAGATCTATACCCAATTTAAAAAAAAAAATCATTATTCCTTCACAGCAAAAAATGTTTCAAGGAGTAATTAATACAAGTTTCCACAAATGTTAGGAATAGTTCTGCTTGTAATAAAAATCCGCTTATGAAAATGAAAGAAAAGGTTGAAAAAAAAGTACTAGAGTGCCGTAAACAGAAGTGAAAATACATTGTTAAAATGAACTACAAAAATGTTCTCTCTACACTCTATATAGTCTTACTATTTTTTGTCAGAAGTCTGTTCTTCACCTTGTATTTTTTTCTTATATCACCATGGTTGCTTCACACCTCTTAAGTAACGCGTACAGACTTTCACAAGTATGGGGTGGACTGCAAGTTCAGACCTAATATGTTCTCTGTCTGACAACTTCTCAGTAAATTGGTAAAACTCGACTGAAGCCATCTGGCATATCTCTGGATTCATACCCTTGTTTCTTACCACTGGATAAGAAAATTCAGTTTCAACTGAATTTAGTTTTAAAAAAAAGTTTTGCGTCTTTTTTCATTTTCCATTACTTGACAGTAGTGTAATCATGAATAGAAAATGTCGGGGCAGGAGGGGTTTTTGTTTTGTTTTTTTACATTCTGACTAATCTGTCCATTCTAAAACCGGTGTGTAATAAATGTACATGTAGACATGATGACATAAAACTGTAAAGCCATCCAGGAGCTGCCTGGTTTTAGGTGTTTTTGAGTTCACATGCCAGGCAGACTTAAAGACAATCCCTGTAGAGCCTTGTTTTCTGGACATTTTAGACAAAATATCGGTTCCTATGTAGGTGATCCATTGGACTAGTGTGGGTACAGCGTATAAATGGCTGCAGGCAGTGACACATCAGTCTGTGATGTGGCTGACAGCCTGATGTACAGCCCTGGTCTCTCAGCCTGCAGATGCTTTCCCACCTGCAGCTGAAGGGATTGTAGGTGGCTTTCTGTGCACAGGCTGGGCAAGACTCGAGCTCATGTCTCTGATTCAGTTGCAACCATGCCTCAGCCACTTTGCTACCAGAACACAGATGAGGCAGCTTCAATCTCTGCATATTTTCAGTCTGATCAGCAGCCAAAATGTGCTTATTATTCTTTGATCTGTGGAAGGGGGCTAGATATTCCTTTTTTTAATATTCTGCAGGATATAGACAGTAAACATTCAAGGTTTTATGACTTACATCCAGGCTAAATGTGCTATGCAAACTTTATTAATTAATAAATCTTTTCACATGAGTTTTTCAAGCCAGTCCTATCTTTGTTGAATTAAATGGTTGCTGTTTTCATAGTGATGATACTTAAGGCAGTGCAGAGTTCTTTAACCAAGAGAGTCATGTTAAGGAGTATAGCTCATACTTTAAAGAAAGTAACATCTCAGCTATTCTGAGACTTATGAAAAAAGATCAGTCCAGTGGTGTATTAATTTCAGCACCTACTTTGTGTGATTATAAAAATCCACAGGCAATGTAGATGTCTCTGGGATAACCCCCCTCACACAGATGGGCTAATATTTCATCTTACCCCTTTTTCGATACAACTAACTCCCTGCAGATATTCCTTTAGTTTCATTGCAGCACTTCCCCCTATAGGATCTTCTCCTTTGCTGCTACAATAGTCCTGATGTCTTGAATCCTCTTCATTCCTGCATTTCCCCTCACTCAATGCACATCCCGCAGCCTTCACTCATCCTCAGTCCCAGGACATGAATAGCAAATGGTGTAGAGAGGACTCCTCCTGTTCCTGACCATCCCAGAGCAGTTTGTCCACCAGTGAGTCTGCCCTAGGCTGGAGACCCAAAACAAGCCTCCCCCAGGGACCCAAAT
The DNA here is from genome assembly GCF_000700745.2 of Antrostomus carolinensis. Lineage (NCBI taxonomy): Eukaryota > Metazoa > Chordata > Aves > Caprimulgiformes > Caprimulgidae > Antrostomus > Antrostomus carolinensis. Next base: position 71,763 of record NW_010333712.1, read on the forward strand.
GTATGTACCCACTGCCAAGAAATTCCCACATTTTGCTGACCTGTCTAACTAGCAGATTACCTTCTGTTCACAGAGAAAAAACATTGCATTCACTTGTTACCTAAATGAGAGAAGTTTGGTAACAGTGTACAAATGGGAACTCTTTAAATTTGTGAACTGATTGCATAGAAAATGAACATGTTTTAGACACTGAGAATGGTATATTTGTGACACTTGAAATAGAATTGTAACTGAATATTTCAATTTTGTAGCTATGATAACAACAGTTGTATTTAAAAATTATTATTCTGAATCATAAACTATCTACAAATCATTCTTAAAGGTATAAAATTTTCTTAATTATTTAATCAGGCTGTTTAAACATTAAAATAGATCAACTATTGTTTTCCTTGCTACTTGCAATTGCTTGAGAATGTTAATAAATGTCTCCTATCACCTATTTTGTATTACTTTTGTATTCAGGATTGTGTGCTTACAAAAATGTCATCTCATAGCTATTATTATTCTCTTGGAATCTGCAGCACCATGCTTGTGTTTCTACCTATTTTAAAAGGAAGCAAGCAACTATTTTTGAAATTGGTATATAGATGTCAGAATAGGATTATACCCGGATAACTGGTGGGAGATTCTGATGCAAAAGGCTGCATTACAAAATGTTTAATGCATAGTTTTAAAGATATTATATGGTACTGTCAAAGTTTATAGAATACAGTAGGGTTAGTGTGATTGTTATCTTAAAAACAAAACAAAACAAAACCAACCCCCCAAAAAACAGTAAGGTGGTTTTGTGAGTATGGATTAAAGGTAAGAAGGTTCTACTGGTTGAGGAAAGGGAACTCAGTGTTTTATAAGCTGTAGTGGTTTAACTTGGCTGGCAGCGACACACCACTCAGCCACTTGCTCACTCTCCTTTCCTTCCCTACCCAGGGAATAGGGGAGAGAATTGGAGAAGCAAAGGTAAGGAGACTCATAAGTTGAGATAAGAACAATTTAATAATTGAAATAAAATAAACTTAGAATAATAATGATAATGATAAAATATATAGGAGTGATGCAGAGTACAATTGCTCCTCACCCGCCGATAGCAATCCTGGAGGAGTGGAAAGGAACCCTGAACCCGAAACCGCAATCCCAGAACCCCTCTTCTCAGCCAGCTCTCCCTTATATTCCAACCATGACGTTGTGTAAAGTAACTGAGAGTAGATGATCAGAATACTCTGGTGTGAATATAATGGGAACTGACCAGCAAGCGAGGACTGGTAACACACACTGACAAACTCAAAGCTGTTACAGTTAAGAGTTCATCCTCAGAGCAGAGCCAATGAATTAATTATCAAAACAGCCTTTCTTCCTCAAGATTTTATGCATGCAGTCAAAGTGGAAATTTTTGGAAGGACGTTTCAGGGGAAGATCAACTTGTATAACTTGAGCAGTTACAAACCCAGTCACAATACATCTGACAACCCATGGCGTGAATAGTTAAGTCAACACCACAAATACTTTGTGATCATGATCATTAATGAAGCATAGAAAATTCTGATTTATGGCAGAGTTAGCATGATGGCTCAACAAATTAATGAAGTTGATGTGGGTTCATCAAAATGATAAGTATATTTTAGGATGAAAAACTGCAATACATAAATAGCCCATTTGTTTTCATTAATTTTTTTCCATAAGGTTATCGGCACAGAATTATTCTGTGCAAGCAGAATAATATTTTTGGAAAACTATTATAAAGTTACTCTGGATTATTTCTTTTGTTGATATTTTTAAACTCCCTTTTTGATCACATTTTACTAACCTTTATTTTCTGAACTAGATGTAGTAGGTATATGGTATACGTAGGTATACATAGGTATATGTAAAGAGCTAGTACACCTGAAGTGCATACATCTGAATTTGTTGGGATCCTTTCACAGCAATACTAGGGGAGTATCCTCTAGATGGCATTCAAGGAATTGCTACATGTGTGGAGGATTTTTTTTTTTCCTATATCAAAGATTCCCTTACTGGTTGCTGTGTTTCAGTGGTTGTTTTGCACAGGTTTCACCATATGTTTGACTACAGGGGGACTTACCGGCCTTCTAGAACAGTACAGAGTTTAAAAGGGTGTGCTTTTCTGTGCGTAGATTAAAGATGTAAAAGATATTTGATCCTATGTAAAACAGAGAGAGACTAAACCATAGTGTTCATTGTTACCTAATGATCCTTTGTAATGAGCAGATGAGAGCGTACCTTTGGAATCTTTTCAGCATTTAGATAATAGAGAATAGAATTTTGATTGTAACATCACGGGGAGAATTAGTTTATGAAGGCATATTTATTTAGTGTCACTATGATTTATAAAATGCTTCGTCAAAATCAACATTTGTGGGGAAATTGTTTGAGGATGTACATTTTAAGTCGGTATCAGATGTGTCTCCGTGCACTTACACATATTCACTCAAAATGTTGAAGTACAGTAGCTCTGACATTCTCTGCACATGCCAACAAACACAGCTTTTACAGAGGTTCACAGAAGATGTTCAAATAAAATATTCATGATTTTTCTTGCTAGAAGAAAAACCTCTTTCCGACCCATAAAGTACTGTTTGACAGAAAATGACCTACAATCTGATACAGGCTCATATTTTGCTATAAACAAGAGCAGGAAAGATTTGCTGAAATGAATGTCTATTTTAGGTTCGTCTTTGTTACATTGCAGGATGAGTGGCAATTAATGGAGTGAAAAGATTGCAGATTTCCTGGTGCTTTTTTAACCTGCTTATTTCATTTTCAAACTTCTGAGATCAATTTAGCAGCAGGAAGTTCTGCAGAGCAATTTGGTTCCAGTTGACCCTGGAGGGGTTGTTGCTGAATGAGACTTACTTACAGCTCTGTTTCCATAATGACACCTTGCTGCAATAAATGACGGCTTCTTAACCTCAAGTTGTATTTCCAATAAATTTATAGCTATTCCCAGATTACATTAGGAGGTTGAAAACAAAGTTCTCCAGAGAAATGTGTCACCACAGGTTGTCCCCACATTATAGGCCACCTAGCAGTGCTGCTACGATGTTTATAACTTAAAACACATCTTTTTTCATGCTGATTAACATCATTATAGGAACAATCTGAATCTGCTGATAAACCAGTTTCTCCCACCTCCTCTTTTAGCACCAGTTTCTTAAAAAGGAAACCCTATAGGGGTTAAAAAGGAAACCCCAGAGGGCCTATAGGCCACTCTGCCTTCATTTTTAAGAGAAATCCTGGATGTCAGGAGTAGTTCCCCAGGCAAGCACATGCACCAATTTCAAATAGTATGTGCCACTGGCTGACAATCAGTGGCTTGTCACAATGTCCGAGTCAGGAGGAACGGTGAGCAATACAGCACACAACATCTGAGCTTGTGATGGCAACACATCTGCTTGTTAAGAACATGTTACTTCTGCTGTAGGTACCACAACAGGGTTGATAATCGTTATAAGAGGCGAGAGGAAGGGAAGTGATTTGCCTGGGGCAGGGGGCCTCTTGTACCCTGTTTTGCCAATTGATGGGGTTAGCAAAAAGGACACATGCCAACTTAATACTAGAAACGAACTTATTTTACTCTAGTTTAAAACAGGGGGACAAGTAAGGTCCCTGTTTTAAGGTAAGACACAGAGCAAGGTACAGAGTTAAAGAGGGTAATGCACCTTGTCATCACTACGTAGGAGAAAGCCTAGGGATTGAGAAAGATCCCTCACCAGTTGCCCAAATACTGATCATCATCCAGATCCATGCGTCACCTGGGGAGCCCCTGTCACAGCAAAGGATCTGGAGAGCCTTTCCCTGGCAAGTGGGAAGTCCTACGTGTGTGTCCACTCTTTGCTGTGAGAGGGTCCTGCTATTATACCATCTAACAAACAAATTAAGCAGACAGAAAGGCACGGGAACATCTGGTGGGTTGGTTTCACTTCGCACGGGCACATCCTGGATTTGGCCAGGATCTGAGATATGTCCGAGAAGCTCCTATTTTGGTGTTCTGCACCTGGCTTTGAATTGTAGGAGGAAAAGTCTCACGGTCTTATTTCATGCTGATGTGAAGAAGAATCTCACGATCGCATTTCATGCTACTATGGGACAGGTTGGGAAGTTCACTCAAAAGTCAACTTTCATTTAAGGCTTATAATCTAAGCCTTTGTACATCACACCTTTCCCTCTGCCATCAAATAGTTTGTCGTTTGATCCAAAACAAAATGCCTGGAAGAGGCAAATGAAGTGAAGGGCTTTTTTTTCCCCAGTTACCATGTTCTTGCTGTGCCATTCAGCCACATATGTTGTTGCTACCTGATGGGAGCTGATATGCCAGTGGCACACAAACATAGTGTTGTCTTCTGCCAAACAAGGACAGTGAAGCTTTGATTTTGGGATAGCTGGTCCCTCAGGAATCCCAGTGACCTATTAGGATTTTAAGCCATTTACCATCTCATGCCACTCCAGCAATAGAAGTCAATGTAAGGGAGCCAAGAATCTGCTTATTCTGATGCAAATCCCTTTGGTTGTCAGAGGGAGTTGGTTTGACATGATTTATATTTATATGACAGGTGACCCTTTTCAGGTTTTTTAGGTTTTTTTTTGTTTGCATGTGATTCCTGGAATCACACCCTTCCACTAAGCTTGTTTGAACTGTGTTTATTCCAATAGCTTGCTGCAGAAATGTAGAGCATATAAATTAACTCCTTAAAGCATTTATATATGTAAAACATTTGTGTGATTTTTTTAAACTACTGTTATTTAAAGAAACATGTTATTAAAATATTTTAAATTGTTCACTATATTATAAATTATGCCAAATATCTCACAATACTTCTTAACTTTGAGGGTTTTGCACATACACCTCGTCAGAGAGAACAGAACATCCACATAGGCTTTATTTTATACAATTACTTTTAAGTATTTTCTACTGTAATCCATTGTGAAGAATCAGGGACTGTGCAGGTTCTATTAGAAGTAAAGATCTAGGAGTACTTCTGTCTCAAGTTTGCAGAGTAATGAATGGCAGCACATTCTGTAAGTGAAAGAAAATCTGTAGTGTTGCAAAATTTTATGGGTGAATAATTCCTGTTTTCGTACGTAAGATCGACTATAGATGATAAATTAAGCAGCAAGGAAGAAAGGATTGCATTATGGAACATGGTACCAAAAAAATGGTGCTGAATCTGTGTTTAGCCTCGAGGAAATTTGGGGGTTGCATCTATCATGACCTTTAGCCCACAACACTGTAGCAGAATCTATTTTTTTATAATGGTTTTAGGTTCACTTGTCTTCCTTCCACCATTTCTGAGCAAGCAAATAAAATCTGCAAGGGGAAAGAATTTAAAATGGAGGAAGAAATGATAATTATAGCTTGCTGGAGGCCTGTTTTTCAGTAAATGAAGTGCTTCAAAAGAAGCATAATGTTATGCTGTCTTTTGAATGCAAACCTAGTGTAAGAAAAAAAAGTAAAACCATTATTTTTCACCCCAAACTTGTTAATTTGCTAGCTGTAATGCCTTGTCAGGAAAACTCCATACTCAACTTTTAACTCCAAGGTTAGTGCCATTAGTAGTATTCCCTCCAAGCATTATGACTATGAATTAACACTGAAATTATTAGGAACATAAGAGAGTCTATTATGTGAAGAATCAAATGTCTTGTCTGGTTGCTATACTAATTGGAAGCAGCCTTGTAGGGTAAGGAAAAGAGTTCTTACTGAATGCAGCATAAACCCAAAGATGTTTCAGCCAGGCAGACATCTTTAAAATACAGAGAGGTGGGTTATGAAATGTTTGGGGTTTTTTTATATAAAAGTTTAATTGATATTAATATTTACATTATTTTTTCCATGTAAACTTGTGCTTAGTTTTCAGTCTTTTATATAGATAGACACACTCACAATTCTAACATGACCATGCTCACATATTGGAAATAATGGAAGGTATTGACATTCACATTGTATTTTAGGATCTCTCAGTCAAAAGATTAAAGAAAATCTCTAGAGCACAACCAGAAAAAAATATAAACATAGTTCTCCTGAATGCATATCACATTCCTCACTCATAAAATAGTCTCTCTTCCCTTATCCTACAAAGATGGCAACAGGAAGATTAACATGCAAACACAAAAGAGGAAAAGGATGAAATGCATCTCTGCTGGAGGACTAATAATCGTGTTGCAGGAATGAAGGCTGCTGTAGATGAGAGCCAGCACAACTGCATCCTTGTCAGTTGACTGATAATACCTGTCACACACGGTGCTAGTAAAGAAGGCTGAAGGCTTTTGGGTCTCTTAGCTTGTCTGGTAAATCCTTCCTTGGTAAATAGCTCAAATGCTAATAATACTGGAGGCATTATCATTGATCAGAAAATGTTGTTTCATTACTTCTAGTTCTGTTACTGGAATAAAATGTCTCCCCTAAGAAAACATCTTTTTATTGCTTATTACCTTTCTTACAGACTTTCTACAATCAGAAGTAGAATCAATATTTGTCTCACTGTGCCCTGAAATAACAATTTTTCCAATTGTGGGATCATGAATAACATAATTTATTGCTATGAGTAATATAAAATCGTGCTCAGTGTCCAATGGTATAGAAATTCTAATATAGTTACAGAACCTAGGCTGGAGAAACACTGTGTAAATAGAAAAAGGTGCAGAGGTTGTTTTTACTATCCAGAAAAGCACTTGAAAATTGGACCGCAGTACATCTCTATAATTAACAATTATAACTACCACATATGTATGGCTTGACAAAAATTTGACAATAGGTTGGGGTTTTTTTTTTTAAGTATAACTGTGTTTATAAAGAGAAACACAAATCTGGACCACTTTTTTCAATCTGCTATTTTCAGTAGTTTACAAAGGAACTGTCTAGTGTTATAATTAAGCAAAAGGAGAAAATATTTGAAAGTAAATGTACTTCTAGAATATTCTGTTTTATTAATTTCCTAAAATTTTTGTTGAATGAGTTTTGGACAATTAGATAACCATAGGTTTCATAGTGTTAAGAGTAGTTTACTGTGTGATTTAGTTCGTGCCATTAACCTGTGATATAAGCTTGAAAAAGTCCTTTTCTCTTAATGAACAGGAAAACCATCTTCTTTTTTTTCCTGACCAACACAGACATGAAACCAAATTCAACTTAAATTAGTCCTCACAGCACTGATATTTTTTCCACCCTCGACTGTCCTTCTCTTAATGAAAGAAATTGTTCCCCAACAAGAGGAATGCGGGTTCCCTGTAGATGTTAAAGCATGTTTCCTCCTCTATCTATGTCATATGAAGCTAGGAGGGATCAATTAATGAGTTTTTAAAGAGAAGCAAGGTTGCTGAGTGGGCCTCAATCAGTATTTTCCCCCAGCTGCAGTTGGCAAGTGGTTGAGGTAGGAGAGAAAGAGGCAGGGAGGGGGCTGGATTCACTCCTCTGTTGGGAAGCAGAGGCCTCGAGGAAAGAATAATGTGGAATTATGCAATTCAGATTATTATCAGTAATGGTAGAGGTATAGAAATGTCTAACTAAATTAGACCACATTATTCCCAATGGCAGGCTTTTATACATTGAGACCCACAGCCTTCTCATGATTGTGGTGTCCAAAGCTCACTGCAACGTGTGTACAATTCAGATCATCCTTCTACTCCCTCCCCTCCAAATTTGTATCTGCTGGCACTTTCTTGGCCTTGGCCAAAACAGACACAAGGAAGGGGGAGGAGGGAAGAGGAAAACAGCGATGCAGCTGTTGGTGTTTGTTGGATGGTAGATTTTTTAACAAGGAAGTTATTGTGCATACCTGGTAGGGCCTGTTCTGCCAACCAAGGCCATTGAGCTGTTATGGTTTCTCTTCAACAAAGAACTAAGACTTGAAATGAGATACCAGAGGGTAGAGTGGTCTGTGTACAGACAGACATCAGGTGAGCTTTTGTCATCAGCTGCCATTGAGTCTAAAGGCTCTTCATGGTGAATGGGCACCATATCAAAGTTATTCAACCCTGGAAATGAGGGAAGAAATGTTGGAAATTCTTTGCCTACTTTAGACAGTATGAAACAAGAAATTGGAAAATAAGGAAGTGGACTAAAGGAAAAAAGCTTCAGAAACCCTACAGATCATCTATTTTGAAATCAGTTACAGATACAGATAATGGAAGTCAACTTCAGAAGAAGAGAAAGTCTCTAGAGAAATGATACTAGAATCCAATCACCATTTAAAATACACGTTTTCTGCCCTTTGTGTAGCGTGCGAGAAAAGGCATTCAGAAAAAGAGAAGCCAAAGTGATTTAGAATAAAATAAGCTCACTCTGAATTAAGAAATTAACTTTCATTATTCAATACAAATTTGAAAAGACAAAGAAACTTGTCAGACTGAATTAAATGAGGAGCTCACAGCATTGTAGATGACTCATCGTAGTTCAAGAAATTTATAACAGTGTAGAGGAAAACGTAGAGAGCAGATGGTGCAAAGAATCCTCAGGACAAAACAGAGATCAGCACTGAGCTCAAGAGCCAGAAACCATCCTTCAGCCTAGTACCAATGGCAAGAAAATGCTGCCATTAAAGTGATTAAAAGCCATGCTGCGCTTCCAAGCATTTTTTTTTTCAAATGGTTTCATTGGGTAACCAAATTAGAGCTCTCCTGCAGCTACTGGATTTGAAACAACTAATTAAAAGAACTTCCCATTGATTCATCATAGGAACATTAGAGCAGTCTTTATAAATGGGCAAATAGGATTTACCTGTCTTACAATTTTCTGGTTAAAAAGAGCTTTAACAATAAATGGATAGGATCTTTAGGGTCTAAATAACTTCTGCTCGAGTGAGCAACTGTTACAAGAAGCTACAATTTCTCCATAGAAAGTATTGCTTTTAGTAACACTCCACAACAACTAAAGAAATAGAGATTGAGCTAGCTGCAGCTTTTAATGACTTAGGTTTATTTGTCCCTTTCTTTGTACAATACATTTCTGACTGGAATCCTTTTCCTAAAAGTTATTGTTTCCTCCGAGGTGTAAGTAAATAACCTCTGTATGACAAATCCTTCTGAACATATTGGAAATGGTTAAAGGTGACTCTTTTGTTAATGGTGACTCTTTTGTGACTTTTTGTTTAAAAGTACACCTTTTTTTTTTGCTCAATACCCTAATACAAACACAATTAGGCTTCTCATATTCTCAGCCTTGCGTACACACCTTCACATTTGGATTTAGAGGGTGCAGTGCTGGTGCAGTGCTACACCCGTGATGTGGCTGTGTGGGGTTTTCAGTCTCAAGCACAAGTCAAGCACAGCTGGCTTAGGAGAGGGCTGAAATAATTTTCTTTACATTATGTTGCTACTGAGTCGTTTCCCAGGGAGAAGACATGGTCTACTTCTTACACTGAACATGTGAGATGATCTTCTTTTGCACCAGGACTGTATTTTGACATGGGCTTGCTCAAGTGGAAGAGTTCCTGTGGTGAGCTCAGGCTGCAAACACACGTAAATCACTGTATAAATTTGGAAATTAGAACTCAAAAAAAAAATGCACCACATGTGGTACATATGAAAAGGTTATAAAAGTTAGGTCATAATGTGAAGAAGTGTAATAGTAATAATCTATGTTTAAAAAACCTAGAAGGGCCAAGAATATCATTATATCCACATTTTAGCCTGATGTTTTCTGTAATCAAGCTCCATCATTTTGCAAGGATTTGGTTATCTAACCAGTGAACCCTCAAACGCGGTGAGGTGAAGCCACGGTGTGCTGGGGAAGGTGGCCCAGCCGATGTCCCTCACGCATGAGCAGGCACACAAGGTGTATCAGACGTATCTGAAAGGCTGCTATATCTTGCTCAGATACGCACAGAAATCACAGCTCAATACCAGTGAATCACTCAAAACCAGCAAATAAAGTAAAAAAATAGAATCACAGAATGTTGTGAGTGGGAAGGGACCCCTAGGGATCATCAAGTCCAACTCCTGTCCCTGCACAGGACAAGCCCAACATTCACACCATGTCCCTGAGGGCACATGTTGGCCAAATGCTTCTGGCATCTTGTCAGGCTTGGTGCCATGAGCCCCTCCCTGGGGAGCCTGTTCCAGTGCTCCACCACCCTCTGCCTCAAGAACCTTTTCCTCACGGCCAACCTCACCCTCCCCTGCCACATCTTCCTGCCATTTCCTCTGCTCCTGGCATTCGTTGGTGGCCAGAGAGAAGAGATCAGCGCCTGCCCCTCCTCTTCCCCTTGGGAGGAAGTTCTAGACCACGATGAGATCTCCTCTCAGTCTCCTCTTCTCCAGGCTGAACAATCCAAGCGAGTTCAGGCTCTCCTCATACAGCTTCCCCTCTGAACCCTTCACCAATTTAGTGGCCAATGTATATGTTGCCCTCACAGACCCATGATAAACAGACCTGTCTTTGTTCCCTGCTTGGAGCAACTGGTTTTACCTCAGAGAAGTATTGCAAGAGCTCAGCTTCACCCTCCATTTCAAGAGTAAAAATTTAATTTTAACATATCCAGGGAAAGCATTTTGCACTGGAACCTATGAATGCTTTTTATTTATTTGTATTTTGTTCTAGTCAGTTACTTATAATTATGCTGTTTAAGGACTTCCTGAAAAGTAGGTTAATCCTTTATTCAGCGTGGCAGGAATTCTTTTTTTCTTCCATTCCCTTGCATCAGCCCTGTGGTTACAATGGCATAAGTACAGATGTAGCACAGTTTCCTGCCTAAGCTCTGTTTTCTTCACTTAATACTTTTGGTCTTTTCTTTTTTCATTTAGAGTTACATGTTGGGTTGTTGGTTTTGTCTTTATCGGAGAGGACTAGATTATCATACCACAGAATAGTTGTCAGCAGGGAAGATTGACAGTGGATGAAAGTTTATTTTCTCTGTCAGAAATACGCAGTGTCACAGAGAAAGAGATTGTTACGTGCACATCTGTGTGTAGAGTTTCCCCCTTTCAAAAGAAAACAGCCAGTTTAGGTTTTTTTACTGTTTGTTTGCATTCTAGAATTTATTTATTGGTTTTGTTTCTTAAATTTCTTGAAATATTTACAGGAAAGATAAGGTGTGAAATTTTGTGACTTTAAACAGATCTTCCTGAAATATTTACAGGAAAGATAACTAAGGTGTGAAATTTTGTGACTTTAAACAGATTCTTATTTCATTTTCCTAAGGAGACTCTTTCATTCAAAAGATAAGAGCAGAAGTCATGAAATTGTTTTCTTTTTAGGAGACAGCTTCTTGGAAGCTTAGAAGAGTTTAAGTAAGATTCATAATAGAGAGGAATGAGGAAGGGTGTGTAATAAATTGATATTTGTTAGTGGAAAGACAAATAACAAAAGCTGCGAACCACTGGAAGAACTTTTTTTTTAATGGTAGCTGGTTTTTTTCAGCTTTCTGCGTTGTCTTCAGGACAGTTGAACAACATGACTGATTTTTGTTGTAAAGTTTGGGGAAGCTGCACATCAATACTATTAAAACAACATTAGTGTCTGGGGAATATTTTACCTCCTTTGACATGCTTGACCAGATTTATAAAATTGTCAGAGATCATTTTCTACAATGCAGTTTTTGCACCATTTGCAATTATTGTATAGATAACAGCGCACCTTCTTTTCCAAAAGGGCAGAAAATCCAATTTTTTAAATAAATTAACCCCATAGTGAGATCTAATTTGGCTCTTGGGTGCACCCACCCATGTTGGACCCCTTCCAAAAGTTGCTGAAAGCAGTTCATACTGCCTGTGCCACCACAGAGCTGCAGTATCAGCTCCAACAGGTAGGTTTGGGAGCACTTTTACCCCCACAGTTTGCCTGTAACCCACTCCCTGCCCCTGACCTCCTGTGACAGGTCGGCTTTTCCACGCACACCACTACCTCACTGATGGGCTAAAGTGTCCTTGCTGCTGCCAGCCCAGCTAGCAGGAACAGGATTCATTGCGTCTGTTTTAAGCTGTCACTTTAGTTTACCACAAAGAGTTAATTGAATGTACATTTTACACAGTTGAATTATGATATTTAATGCAGATTATCTTGAATGTAGAATTTACTGTCTCTGAAGCACGGTTCTGCTCTGGACACGATGTCCTCAGAGCAAGCAGCGCAAACTGGTTGCACGCAGGCGACGGTGGGGACTGGCACTGGCATTTTTTATTCTGTTTTTATATCTAGCCATTTTTCAGAAGCTGGTCTGCACTTTAACAAAGGAGTTACCGGTATGTACTTGAGACATTAATTCCAGGTTATATGGTTTCCCTGAGAATTGCCATCTGTCATGCTTTTCTGCCTGGAGGTCACTCAAAGTTACCTCGGGTTGGTATCCTAAGACAGTAGGTTTAAAAGGATAAACCGTGTGCTTCGTCTTTAACCCTTAGTTATCCTTTTCCCTTTCAGCACCCTCCTTGATAGGTATGGTAAGGAAGGACTGGGCTTCCCAAAACAGCATTGCCCTCTCCTGGCAAGAGCCGGACTTTCCCCATGGAGCCATTCTGGACTACGAGATCAAGTACTATGAGAAAGTAGGTCTCACTTAACAGCATCACCCAAACTCAGATCCTAAAGAGCAGTATGTTTCATATTTTTAATAGTTAAAAAAAAAATACTTTAAACTTTTCACTTGATCCCACGTGCAACGCTATGTAAGTAGATGTTTTATTTTGTACTGATCTTTTTGTTGTTTTACTTCTGACTTGTTAATAACTGTCTTGTTTCACATCAAAATCGAGTAGAGTAGCAGGCAGGCAGTAGATATACCTGTCTCATAGTAACTACATATACGGACATGGATACATGGATCATATGCTTGAACATACTTTGCTTTATGGGCTGTAAAATCTTTACATTAGAGTGACACTGAAACAATACCATTAAGGTCAATGTCAATGTGATTTAATTTTGCAACGTAATCTGTGCTTAAATGAGAGTGCACCAGCCTTGTTTAGAGGGTTACAAAAGGTTACAAGAGAGGGAAACTGCGTGGTATTCATGTCAAATTTCTGGCATTCTGTCAAAATTATGTGATTTTGCACAAAAGAGGGCAACAACATGCATTACAAATAAAGGTACGAGGTCCGCACACAGCACATCTTGTGAAAGCATAATTTGAAGCCTGCTTCTCCCAAAGCACAAAAAGCATTTTGTCATTCCCAGTTGGCTACAGGGCTGTGCACTTGCAGTGCAAAATCTGGTGCTAATCAGTGCCTTCGTTCCCAGAGACAGAGGCAGGATTTTTTATAGTCACCTACTAAGTCAGTTCTTGCTGTTTCTCTGTCCCCATCTGAAAGTTGCAGTGGAACTAATGGATGTGTTCCATTAGAAAAGACCACAAAGAGCAGAATTATAAGCCAAGTCATGAAAGGAAGATTTAAGGATGTTGGGCTCTGTAAATATCTAAGAATTTTCTTCCTTGGCTGCACTTCTCTATTGAGATTATGCAGCTTTAATGATGCAGAAAAGAAGGTAAACTAGGAAAAAATCCAAACAATTTAAATGGCACAGTTAGAGGGATAAGACAGATTGCTTATGGTATTTGGTATTTTAGTATGAATTTACCACAAAGACATCCCTCTACTGGAGAGTAAAATATTCATCTAAAATTCAAGAACAAGTTGAGTATGAAAAGCTCAGAAATTTTATTAATGTCTTAAGCAGGCAATAATAATGCAGAGAACAGTATCCTCAGGTACTAATAAACACACTAATTAGTAAAATAGATCTACTTTTGCAGTCTCATTCTTATCCCTTTTTATCTGTCATTTTTGTTTAAAAAAAGAAAAGAGACTTTGTACTTCTGTGGAATACAAGAAATTGAATGTCTCCATCAAATACAAACACTAAATGCCCGAGTTTCAACAGATTGTATCAGTTTCTTAACTTTGTGAAACTCTGAAGAATTCTGCAGGATTTTAAAATTTCACAACTAACAACTGCTATTTCTTATTAGATACCTTGTTGACATTTGCAAAATTGTCAGGATGATATTGGGAAGCATGCTAGGGGAGAACCCTGGCTTTTAATTATAACCAGTAGGAATTCTGTGGCTCATAAATGGAAGTCATATCTCATCATGTGCTCCCAAGGACTCAGAAAGATATGTAAACTTCCAGAAATCAAGTAGCTGTCTGATAGACTACTGTGAGCACTGCACAGAATGGGAGAGTTTCCAGCAATTTTATAAGACAAATTAGTGACCGTGAACCCAGGACACAGAGACACATCTTTCCATGCCTGTCCAGAGCAAGCAGAACAAGAGAGGGAGACTAGACTGTGCTAAGTGTGCAAGACACTTATATTTGCTCTCTTGTGCCATACAAATTGTACACTACTGAAAGATCAAACCCTCTCTATGAAAAATATTCACATCTTCTGAGAAAGACTCTAACAAATAATAGAGAAATAAAGTAGAGAAGGAAAGTTATACAAGGCTATCAGTAAGCTACAAGTATGGAACACATACATTAATTTAAAAATATAATAAAGCAGCTCATTAATTTTTTTTCCTTTAAGGCACCTTCTTCCATATAACCTTCATTTATTTCTTCAATTAATTGCTGCAAAATACTTAACAAAATATTGTTTGGCTTTCTGTCTGTCTCTAAAAATTAAAATCTTGAGGAAATAACAAAACTTTGTTGTGAGCCAATTTTATACGGGTTGTACAGATTTTTAGCTTCTTATTGGGAAATACACTGGTACATATTTATGTGGCTGGCTAACAAGAGGTCACTTTGTACTGCAGCTTTTCAGCTAAAAATGCAGTGAACATAAGCTGACCTAGGGCATAATTAGAGAGGTGATTTGTTCTGTGAGGAGAGGAAAAATCCCTAGACGTTCAGTCCAAGATGCTATGAGTTTCTGTCACAGTAAAGAGAGAAAGTTTTCCATTGCTTGAATTGTTAAGTGGTGTAACCAGAGAGTGAATATCACAATCCTGAAATAATACTGTATGTTGAGGCCTGGTAGTTGAAATATCTTATTGCTGCTAGATTATGAATCATTCTGAAAGCTATACAGTTAGCAACATTTGTCACCTTAGACGATAAGTGAGTCTTTACAGCAACACAGAAACTGAGTCCATTAAATGTTTGACCTTAGATATCTAAGATGTACTCTGAACGGCATTTCTTCATAGACCTTCTTTAGAGTTTTCATAGATACTAAACATTTGCAAATTATCTCTTTTGATACAGGATGTCTACCCTATTCTGCAGTCTGTTATCGATCCATTCTATTTTATAACCCTTTAAAATCTTCCACAAACAGTGCAGTACTTTTAAAAGAAAAAAGTATTTCGTAGGCAGTATTGTCATTCCTTTTAAAAATCAAACTCCAGGTGTCAATATAATCTCAGTTTCCTTCCTAATAGAATCACAGAATCATAAAATAGTTTGGTTGGAAAAGACCATTACAATCATCTAGTCCAACTGTAAAATTAGCATTGCCAAGTTCACCACTAAAGCATGTCCCCAAGTACCACATCTACACGTCCTTTAAATCCCTCCAGGGATGGGGACTCCACCACTTCCCTGGGCAGCCTGTTCCAATACTTGATAACTCTTTAAGAGAAGATTTTTTTCCTAATATCCAACCTAAACCTCCCCTGGTGCAACTTAAGGCCGTTCCCTCTTGTCCTGTCACTTGTTATTTGGGAGAAGAGACCAACACCCACCTCACTACAACCTCCTTTCAGGTAGTTGTAGTAATCAGTTTTTCTTTTATGCTTTAAAACTATTACTCAGACACTGACCAAAGCTTTTACTTTTTGAAAGATTCCAGGGCATCATCACCTGTTTACTTCTCACCAGAAAGGTCGCATGTTGGAGTCAGATGGAGGAGTGGGATAAGATATCGCCTTGTTACAGCCTTGTAATGAAGCTGAGTCCTTCTCTAGGAATTCCTTCCTAGGAGAGGAAACACAGTACACGGTGGATATAAACCATTCCAGTTGCACTTCAGGTTGTGCAGCTGAACTGGAAAATACTTGTCCCTCCCCTTTTCTACCCAAACCCTTAAAGTTAATGGACAAAAATTAATGCTCCCTGAGAGCTGTATTAAGCATACCAAGCGGTATACGTATCAGCAACTGTATTAAGTTTAAGTTCTCCCATGTGGCACAAATATATCAACTGGGTTATATTTTCTGTTACACACAAGATAATATACTTAGCTGAGGAAGACAGTCTATAGAGAAGAGGTTTTAATGGGATGTACCCTAGCAATATCCCAAGGCATTGCAATGACATCTTCAAATAGAGAATATCTTTTTGAGCAGGATGTTGGATGGAGGGGCTGGCTGATGTTTCTTCACTTCTTTGTCTTTTGATGAAATTTACACTAAAGCCAAATCCTTTTGACAAAATATTTCATTTTGTTGGCAGACTCAATTTGCAACTCATGGACAGTTTTCACATAAAAAATTTAACCTATTTCCATATGACAGTGAGTGGACAGAATATGTAGGATGTCAGATATACCTTTTTCTCCATTCCAGTATTATTTAGAGTTGAATTAATATAGAAAAGAGAGAAAATAACTGAGCAGTAGAGGCAAGGGGGAAATTAGTTTTCCAATGAGATTTTTAAAAGAGATGAAGAAGCCAATGAGGCAGAGAGATAGAGGAAAGTACCAGATTTAAAGAATTAGAAAGCAATATGAACTTGTTAATTTTTCTGTCACTCTACAGTATACGTTTTCATTACATTTTCAGCATGTTCTCATAAAAACAAGAGCATTGAGTTATTTGGATGTATAAGAGCTTTTGGATAGTAGTATTGAGCAGACTTTAGTATTTGACCATAGCTGCAGGAACAGATCAGCATGTCACAGCGAGGCACCAAGGCTCCTGGGAAATGAATCATGTCTGGTGAATGTTTTTAAAAAATAATCACTACAAATGTGCTTTGGGAGATAATCATTAAAACAAAATCTCCTAGCTTATTTTAGCATAGTAAATGATGTTAAACAAGCTTTTCAGTTTTTCTATTCTGCTGTTATTAACCTAGTTTCCCAAGGGAAGAACTGTAAAAGCTTTAGATTCAAAAAGAGAAAAAAATAGGTCTCAGAATTGTTGAAAATGAGAGTGAATAATTATGAGACTCTCTGACCAGATATAATTTTTGCCTGCAGGAAAGAACCTAAGGACCTTGCAGCAGCCATTATTAATGACACTGATATAATTACTATTAGGAGAAAAAGAAATCTGGCCTCTAAATATAAATTAGATGCAGCAAAGGGTTTATCAAAGAAGTTCTGAGGTAGGCCTTCTCCATCAGGTGCCCAGTTTGGCTCATCTCCTAATCATTGTCGTCAATTATTTAGAGATAGCTTCTAAACCTTTGTATTTAATAATAAAGTAGCCTACAGAGCTATTACTCTTGTCATTAAAACAAAAAATCTTGATGAGAAATATAATGCTGTCTAAGCAAGCCTAGTGGATTTGATTAAAAAAAAAACAACAAACATAGTTCAGTCTCTGCTGATCTTGTGTTCTGCTCTGTAGCCAATACCATTTTCCCCAAGGAAAATTGCATGTACAATGCTTATTCCAGTAACTGCTAGAAGAGCAGCACAACTGTAGTAGAAATGCATTAATGGTTTTGAATAAATGGTTTTCAAACTCCTTCAAAGACATAAGCATAAGAGGTGTGCAGACTTTTAGAAGGCAACATATTGTAAAAAAGAAATGTGCCTTCAGAGAGAATCTATCAATTGCACAAAAGGAAATGGTAAGAAGTTTAACATGTTTAATCCTGAATTAACAAAATAGAGAATGTACTCTCAACTTAAATAATTTTATTATTGTTGTTGTTGCTGTTGTTATTATTAACTAGTTGCAGTGTGTTCACTTTTGAGTTTAGGTGCAGTAAGTTTTAGTAGTGTCTGCAGTTAGAGTCGTAGTTCCCTACCTTAAACACATTCAGGAGTCAAACTTTGCAGTTTGAAAGTTTGACATATTTTTACAAAAACAATGGCAAGTTTCCTGAGCAGTGATATGAATATACCTAGTGCAGCTGCGAAAAGATGGCCATCTAAGCAAAAATAATTCCCTTATTTACAAGTTAAATGTCAAGATCTCCATTTCCCTAAAACCTGTCAGAATGTTTCCTTTATAGCTTCTTAAAATAAAAACTAGCTTAAAAGTTCCAAAAAGTCTTCATCTGTGAACCCAAACTATTTTAAGAGCTGAAGCTAGGGCAGTGTTTTCATAATACACAAATTATTTACTGTTCATAAATTGTTCTTCCAGAACCATAAAGGTGGATTCACAGATTAAATCAAGAAGATAGGTACTTTGAGACATAAGTGAGGTTATATCTTTGTCTAAATGAAGGGATGTTCCAATATGAGGTATCATTTCACTTGCAGCTTTTTCCTGCAATCCTTGATGCATTCAGGAGACATTTGGGCAGCTACAGGTAAAAAAAACATGTATTCCTTTTTGGTGGAAAAACAGAGAAAGTTCCTGTTTTTTCCCCTCTCCCCTTCTTAGACTGCAGTGCAGCTACACATTACCCATGCAGAAGGACAGATTGTTACTAATTTTCCACTTTTAGCATTTCTTTCACACTAAAATGGAGACAAAACACTGACTGCATAATTTAGGCAACCTCTTTTTTATTAAGTAGGGATGTCTGCAAAGCAGTCATTCTGGGAGAAGAAAGAAAAATCCAAAGGACAAAAAGGAAACCCTTTTAAGAAGAGCCATTTCATTTTCATACAATAAAATGTATTCTTTCCATGTTTAATATTAGTATAAGCATTTTGCCATGTTTTCAATAAAAGCTGTGAGTTTGGTGGTGGTGAGAGGTGGTTGTTGGAATGAAAAATGCACATTGGAGGAGCTTTTCATTTAAATGCATGATTTCATTACCCACCTTGAGTTCATCAAATGCGTATGTTATTCAGTAACTCCCACATAGTTTTTGTTATATTTTACCCTAATAAAAACATTAATGTTTGTTTTTTGATTTAAAGAACCATAATTTTTAAATTGACTCTTTTTCTTTTCTATTTTTTTTAATATATTAGTATTAATAGTTGCAAAGTGCCCTTTCTTGATGTTCTTGTCAGGGAGGCTGAGTTAACAACCTATTATTATGTACTCCTTACCGAGCTGTTAATAGCTTTAGAGTCTTTTGAAGGAATTCACCTGCTGCTCATAAAAACATTTATGTTGCTGTAGGAACTTCACTAGGTTGATGCATCTTGTATTTGCAATGACCTTGCACAAACTATTTGGTTTTCTTGCATATACTGCCAGAAGTACTAACATATCCTATTAACACAATGACAATTCTTTGGAGACTGAGACAGCTCTTCCTTTTTAAAAAGGTATTGTCACCTGTCTGTAAATGTCTTAAATTTTTTTTAGATTTTTTTTGTTTGTTTTTACCAATTCCAAAACTATTATTTCTGCTGAAGTTAGTTAAGTTAGAAATGAGCACTTCCCTGATACAAAAATAGGAACAAAATTTGCTTTACCAGTTTTGACAGGGTAAAATCAGCATTTCAGTTTACTTGTTAGATTGTTTATTTTGTCCTTTGAAATTCATGTTAAACTAATTGGAAAATATTTCCATTTTGGCTTTATACTCCTCTATTAACTTGCTGAGGTGTTTGAAGAAAACATAACTTTAAATAATATGCTACATTTCTTATTGATGTAATGCCAGGATGTGCAATATATTCATGACACCAGAGGTGAATTCAGCCCTTTTGAGTTAACATTACAAGATAGATGTTTGCTGTCTGCCTGCACTGAGATACAAAAAAATGTGCCTGAATGCTCACAAATACACCAAGAATGTGATATTTCAGTGACTTTTCAATAGCTATTGATATATTTATATCTGAAGAGGTTTGCATAATGAAAAGCACTACACAATCTCAAAGGATCATCCCTATACATAGATCACCAGGTACCCTCTTGCCTCTCATTTATTATTTGTACTGGAGTGAGTAAAGTCAAACTTCAGTTGGTGTCAGAGTTTGTATTCTTCCTCTAAAATTGATTTTTGTTGGATGGTGTTGAAATCTATAGTAATATTGTCAACATTATTCTCTATAAGTTCTGATTTTCTCTGAAAAGGAAAGTAACTGTCCCAAAGAACTGAATACACAGCATGTGAGACTCATTATTGTATAACATTCATGTAGATTTAAGTTATTCCTAATGACTTCAGTCATTTATTTCATATTCACAATAGCAATCTGAATCAATACTAACTATAAAAGTATTTTGCTTACTTAAATAAAAGGGATAGCTTTATTAATACCACTGATCTACAGTTAACAGCTGTCTCGTGTATCTATGAACCAAGTAAACAATTATGAATGGTTTTGCTTTAAGCATGGTTCATTTTGAAGCTCTTATATATCAGTAAGGATCTTTTTTGTATTTTCCAGGTAGGGAATATTCAGTAGCAAATGAAAACAGAAAAGTGTACATTAGCATGCTCTTCTAAGAATAAAATATATTTATGTAGAAGATTCAACCTAGGCTCAAACCAATCTTAAAACCAGCCCAGTTACTTTACCTGTCCTAACACCTGAAAGGCTGAAACACATTTTAAAAAGGAGTTGGAAAGGCTTGTTGCCTAAAGAGGTTTTTAATACGGTGTGTAGTTTTCACAAGACTATTTGTAAAACTGTGTAAATTACACAAAGCAGTTGACATTTTCCAGCAAGGTGTTACAAACCTGACAAAATGTCCAGCACAGAGCAGGAGCTGTAGTCAAAATCTTGGAACTACCTACCTATGGATATTGTAGGGGTTCTGAAATTAGGTAAATTATGCAGTTTTTGTCATCAACACCATTAGATCTGAGTTTTGTGTAGCTGACTCAGTGTTGTGCTGCATTTTTAGGCTTAGTAGATTCATTTGAATTTCAAAGCTTTGGAAATATGTTGTGCTTTTTTGTTAAAATAAGGCATCAGCTGCCTTGTATTGTAGCAAGTCACCATCATTGTAGAAGTCTTCTGAAAAATTGCATCATTGCTCTTGTAGTGAAATCCCACTTCAGTTGTAAGATGGTTCCTTACATTAAAAATGTCTTCACACTTCAATGTGAAATAGGGGGACCACAATTTTGGGTTCTGCCAATGAAGGAATGCAGCAGTTTTGTGTGCACAGCATTACAGTGATTTTAGCCATGCTGATAATGTTAGGTGTGAGAAGATTGCCTGCTATATATCTCAGCAACTTAGAGACCTTCAGGTATTTGGATTGTGGCTTTTTACATTACAATTTTTTTACATCACACAAGTTGTCCCTTTTTGTTGTCTTTCCTCCAGGGTCTTGCATT
The DNA here is from genome assembly GCF_000700745.2 of Antrostomus carolinensis. Taxonomy (NCBI): domain Eukaryota; kingdom Metazoa; phylum Chordata; class Aves; order Caprimulgiformes; family Caprimulgidae; genus Antrostomus; species Antrostomus carolinensis. The sequence goes on from NW_010333712.1 coordinate 93,039, forward strand.
TTCAATTTAAAAATTTAATTATCCAGTAACCTACTTCCCATCTGAAACTAGAAATAGTGTTCTTATACAGAGATATGTTGAGTTTGACTGAACAAATCACTGATATTCACGATTATTCACTATTTTTATAGACAAAGAACTAGAGTATTTCAATGAAATCATCAGGAAGCAGATTTAAAACAAAAAACTCTGTAATTAAACTTGTTGCCTAAGGATATTTTGGAAGCCATGAGCAAAATCGGTTCAAAAAAATAATTAAGTAAATTCATGGAAGAAAAGTCCATGAGCTGTAAAACATAATGAAGCAAATTTAGTTAATTCAGAAACCCACTAATCTGTGGATTGCTGGACTCTGGGGGAGTGTAAAAGGTGAGCATGAGGAGAAAGAACCTGTACTGCTTATGTTCAGTCTCAAGTGTGCAGTGGCATGTATAGGACCTGATTCAGAAATTTGAACTATCAGTCATATACCAAATAAATGACTTGGGAATGAGCCCACTGGCTGTATGTACATAGTTCTCTGGGCTTGTTTCATGACAAAGAAAGTCACAGAAGCTGTTCAGTCTTCAAATTTTGCAGGATTGCATCTGTTTCCTGTTGAACTGTGTTTGGCAGCGGGTTTATTATCTCATTATGAAGTACACCTTAGTGTTAGGTATCACAGAAGAAAGTGTGCTTTACTGTCCAAAGACGACAGCAAAACTTTTGAATACTATTTGAGTTGATTTTTTACCATTAGTAAGCTAGTTCATGCTTGCAGGAGGTCCTTGCTTCTTCCCAAATGGAAAAGATAGTGCAGAGGAAAAGAAAATTAAAATGAGTGAAAAAAATGAGGAAAATCTTCAGGGCAACTGGAGATGCTGACATTTTTATATGCTGTTGTTAGAAAGAGTCCTGGAGATACTGGTGTAGAGGCTTTCACTGGTAAATATTTTTAATTAGCGAACAAATTTTATCAGAGTAGCTCACAACTGCTAGAAAGTTGGAACCTAATATCTCCGCTTATCTGACAATTCATGTCCCCCAGCTCCCTTGATTATATTTTGAATTGCACCCCTTTCCATCACCAACTTAAGGCACAGACCTGGTTTCATTCCTTTGAGCCTTCACACCTGGTGTTCCTGTTTGGCCCACCACGTTAACCACCCAGCTTGTCCTACCCACCTCGCACCTCGTTGTGCTGGCAAGAATGTTAACACTGTTTTAGAGTTGCTCTGTCCTCATCTCTCCTCATTTAATTTTCTCTTTTTCATGGTTCACATCAGCTCATTTCTGCCTTTCCACAATATAATCCAATTAAAATGAGGTTTGGCTGGGTTTTAACCTTTCCATATTTTCTTTGTGATTGGTTATCTCTTCTTCCCCTTTTCTTGTTGACAGTTTCACTTTATATATGGAGAAAGCGATGAGCTGACTGACAGGCAATCAAAATATAAAATATTAAAAGGCCAAAGAGGTAAAGCACACTTTAGTATTTCAGCTCCCCAAACTGTTACATTTCAGATTAATCACAAGGAAGGTTGAGAAAGGGAAGTGAGAAGATTGCAGCCTGAAGTGTCTGATGCCTTAAAATGCTGCAAGCTTCTCTGAAGCAAATACTAAAGCCATCAACAATTTTCTCTGTGGCCTTAATTTTTCCTATCAAGAGTTTTCATCTTAGTTCAGATTGGTCCTCAGATCTATCTAATTTCTTTTATAAATTCACTTTAAGCTTGTTGGTCAGCTGGAAACCAAAGGTACAAGATTTTTAGGAAGTGTTTTTTAAGAATATGAATGGTATGTTTGACTATTATTTCTATTATTGTAACTTTTTTATCACTCTATATTGCAATGAGAATTTACCTAATCCTGTTGATCATATTGTAATCAGATAGCAGTTCATGTTAGAAGCACATTTTTGGACCTATGAGTCTTTTCTCTAATATCTTCTAAATATTACTGCTGCCATTCCTATTAATAGATGTACTATAGGTCAAAATAGTCTTCTAAGAGAAAATCATGAACAAAATTAGTGAAGATAAAGCAGCTTTCAAATACAGATTTTGAATTTCCCAGGTGTAGTTAATTTGACTGATTTCAGTGTAATTACTCCTCATCTACAACAATCTATGTAAGATGAGAAGCAAGACATGACTAAAGGCAGTAGGCATTCAGAAATTGTATTACGGAAATATTTTATTGCAAAGAAACAAAATGATTTTCGATAATTATTTGGGACAAATTAGTTGTGAGGGGAATATAGGCAGTATAAATCAAAGGCAGTTTCCATAAATTAGAGCTGTAAAAGCTATATTTTTCTTTGAAAACACAGACAGAAGTACAAACTCCACTGTTAGCTGTTATTTGTCTTTAATAGATTATATTTGAACTGATTAATCACATATTGACTATACCTAGTAATTTTCTACTGTTTTATTCTAACATTAAAGTTCAGGTGACTCTGGAGGTGATTAAGTGCCGTCGTAGCTGATTCCATGAGAAAAGTAAGGAAGAGGTGGGAGATTTCATTTCACAATGGACCAGAGCTGCAATTAATAAAAATTCCTATCTTCCAGAATTGTGACTGTTCATCTAAAATAATGATGCTTCCTCTGTAGGTCACATTGTGTATATCCTTCAAACTGATGTATCTAGGAAAGAGGAAAAATGTGACCAAATGGTCTCATAAAAGATTCTTTTTCATTATTGGTGCTTTTATTTAAACATTGATACTGTCTGAATCATGGAACTCCAAATCTTCTTTACTTTAATGTGGTACTTATTCAGCTTTGACATTGTGCTTTAGTGCACAGGAGAAAGTCCTGGTCCCTGTGGTATATAGATTGAATCTCTATTAGTATTTCTTTCTGTTAAGCGGTAACACTCCAGAAAGGCTAAGCAGGATTATGTGGCTTAAGTACAGAATTTTCATGTTGGCGGGCAATGGGTGTAAACTAGAAGATGCATTTGTAAGCAGTTGATAGTAAATTCAGTTGCTGTCTCCCTGTGTTCTTTCTGCACACGTACATTTGGAAGTTGTAGATACACAATAAGTATGTTTTCAGCTGGCAGAAGCCTTTGAAAA